>NC_090744.1:127059454-127061954 GCF_036898095.1 Palaemon carinicauda | reverse complement strand
TATTCGTTATTCCCTTATATCCTTTCCTCGCTGGGCTACTTTTCCTGTTGGAGCCATTGGGCTTATAGTATTCTGCTTTTCCAACCATGACTGTGGCTTGGCTAGTAATAACAATGATACTGAAAAGTCACATATCTTCACAAGATTTATAAATATATTTCCACCAAAATATTTTCATGAAAATTTATTCACATTGAAATTCAAAATTAACGGCGGACATATTAATGTTGAACAATATCAAAACATATTCGTATGAAATATTTGTATTTTTTCCATTGTTCTCCTCGAACAATGCCATTATTGCCCAAACCTTCGTATATATATATATATATATATATATATATATATATATATATATATATATATATATATATATATATATGTATGTATATATATACATGCATATACATGTAATATATATATATATATATATATATATATATATATATATACATATATATATATATATATATATATATATATATATATATATATATATATATATATATATATGAGTGTGTGTGTGGAGGGGGTTTACAAACTATACTACCGTAACGGGCTTATGCCAAAAAAAAAATCCGCTTTTCAATATTTTTTCTATTTAAATAAAGAGGATGACTTCAGATGAATATGGGACTAACCCTCTCTAATTTAATTTATGTAATAAAAAAACATCAATCACAGCTTTCATTTGGAACCCAGAATATGAGGCTATTTCCCAAACAATTATTTCAAAGCTTCAAACAGCCAATTCTGTTCGTCAAACAGTCGTAATGCCAATTCTATTTACGGTACGTTGAGTATAATAATCCCAGTTCATTTCCGTTCGGATCCAGCGTTGCCAGGTTTTCTAAATGAGAAAAGGCCAACTTCTAATCAACAGAAGCTTTAAAAGGCCAACCCACTAGTAGAAAAAGGCCAAATATATTGTATTTAAGAGCAGTCTTTTTCATATTACTAAAGGCCAACCAATTTAAAATAAAAAGGCCAAATTTGATTTTTTTTGGCCTGAAAAAAGGCCAAACTGGCAACCCTCTATCTGTGCGTGAGCAGACAGAATGCCTAATGACATAATGCCTAAGGACAGAATGCCTAAGGACAAAATGCCTAATCCTTCATCACGAAGAAAATGCCTAACAGACATAATGCCTAATGGACAAAATGCCTAACATACAAAATGGCCAATGGACAAAACATCTAAAAAGGGACAAAAAAAGAGAACTACTATGCATTTCAGGCAAAAAATAGTGTGTTTTTTGTAAATATCTCCCATACTAATTACTTGATCAGAATGGTACTTTGACACAGCACTCTATAGACCTCCCCAAAATTTTTCATACTTTAATGCATCGGCAAATCTCGTTTATTAAGGCATTTACTATTGTCATAATAAAGCCCAAGTCACGTGAATCGGGTAAATAGGTGAAGCAATTTGAATGCGTTCACTCCCCCGTCCTTCCCCTTTTCTTTCCTCCCTCTGTCTAGACAGAGTAACCCCCTCTCCTAGTCTCTCCAGTGTCGCTTACTCTACCTTTTCTGTAACCTGTTATATTTGTTAATAACATAAAATTGATATGTTGGGTCCTTGTTGAAACACTCTTATTAAAAGTATGGTGCCATCCTTCTAGAGATTTCGTAGTTTTTAGAAAATTTGATTCTATTCTATGATACACATTCCACATTTGAACTTCGTCAACTTCTTTGAACTATTCCGAGCCATGTAATTTTAAAGTATTCAAAGAATTAACTCAGAATATCTTCAGTTTAGTGGTCCATTGAAGTAAAAAAAAGTTTGTGAAAAAGATCAGCCACATCGTCTGAAGGAACGAAACCTAAGGCTTGTATTCGTTTGATTATGAAAGCATTGTCATTATTCGTGTACCAGCGCTGGAGACCAAGATTTTGTATTTTGGCCCAAAGACATTGCTTGAAATGAAAGAAACAGCCATTAATTGGAGTATCTGGAAAACATTTCTTTAAACTTTTTATTGCTGCTTGTTCTTAATCGAGAGTCACAGACTCTGGGAAAAGGCTCTGCTCTTTAAGGAACTCGAATATTGTATCTTAAGTTTTTCATCTTTACTAGATGTAACACAGCATACTAATGGTAATGTTTTACTTTGAGAAACAACACAGTGCAACGTTTGCAGTTGTTTTCCGACTGGTACACTTAACCACTGGTTCTTACTTTTCAAGATTTCCAAATTCTTTCTATTTGTATAAATATACACACTTTCTGGTTCATACCATACAAAAAAATGTTCACCTCTTGTAGTTATCGATAAATCTTCATCGGCGCTTTCACGCACTCTTATACATCTTACACTGCGTGCAAGGGAATCTTCCACCGGCAAAGCACCGCATATGACAAATCTTGTGTACAGTGATTAATTACCGAAGATGTAGCTTCATCAGATTTCATATTTTCCATAACTTTCAAAGCACTCATGCGTGCTTCATCTGGTGGATGCGAATGATTGTTAGAGTTTTTTTTCTTTAA
>NC_090744.1:127052391-127054891 GCF_036898095.1 Palaemon carinicauda | reverse complement strand
TGTGTGTGCGTGCGTGTGTGTGGTATTTTGGTGGGATTTCTTAGTCTAATTTCAAGCATTTGAGATGGCTTCCCACTCTTTAAAAGTTTAAAAGCGTTACTGCATGGCAAAGGCAAGGGACAGTGACACTGCCCTATCAAGCAGGATAATGCCCTAGAGATTGGCCATATATAAGATAAGTAACCAAGCAACCCTACACAAAAGGTAGGACCAGGAATGGGCCAGGCAATTAATGCATCAATGATAGTTCAGCAGGTAAACTTATAGGCTCCCTAAACCCCCATCCTTAGGTCACAAGGATGGTGAGGTTGCAGACAACTACAAGAATCTGTCGAGCTTGAGCGCAACTCGAATCCTAATCCGCAGATTACTGGGCAGGAACTCTTCCAATAACCATCATAGAAAATAACAGAACTAGGAGACCATTAATAGAAACTAGAGGCAACTAGAAGACCATTACTAGAAAATAACAAAAACTAGGCTACCATTAATAGCAAATAGGAAAAGTACAATACAAATAAGGCTGGCGAGGCAAATCCCTTTACGTAATCGCCTTTTGAAATCAAATAAGAGAACCAATCAAGACTTATTTCACCATCTACGTCTGTTTATGTATTGGAATGTAAAGCTACAGAGAAATTGGGAAAACCTTACGAGAGATTAGGGTAAAGTGTAGCTTCAACAGACCATTGAATTCACACAAAGCAAAGTCAACCTTGAGCATTCACGAGATGAAATTACCTCGTAAGTGTGAATCGGGAATTTCCAGAACACTTGACCTGAGAAAATCGTTACTGGAATCATTAATTCTGGCGCAAGTAAAGTAGGTTACATATCTAGATTTTGTTAATAAAAACATGAAGTAATTCCTCATCAGGAAATGGCCTGAGTTATAAAAAAATGCAGTTTCATAAAAATGTCTAAAGTTGAATATAAATACCTTATGCCTGATATGTCGTCAATGTTTATAGGATTTATTTGATCTCTCTCTCTCTCTCTCTCTCTCTCTCTCTCTCTCTCTCTCTCTCTCTCTCTCTCTCTCTCTCTCTCTCTCTCATCATATAAACGTTTTTGTTTCATAAATTTGTCTAAAACTCAACATAAATACCCTATACATATACGGTTTCATATCAATATTTAAAGCATTCATATTATGTCAGAACAATATTTCAAGCATTCGTATTATCTCTCTCTCTCTCTCTCTCTCTCTCTCTCTCTCTCTCTCTCTCTCTCTCTCTCTCTCTCTACAATAAACCAGGGATCACAATGAAAAAGGAGGTCTACTTAACCCCTTCCAGGACTCCCCACCCCTTTCCTCTTCTATTGCTCTCCAGTCTTCAAAGGTTGATTCCCTCTTGATCTCAGTTACCCCTCTTTAAGGACGCAAGATTTGCAATCTTTTCGGGTAAGGTTACACTCGCGTGTATTGAAGCGACTTTACACAGAGTAAAAATTGTGGGGCTAAAAATGGAATGTTCGTGTCAATAAAAATAGGATTTTATGTTTGGGATACTAATCTCTCTCTCTCTCTCTCTCTCTCTCTCTCTCTCTCTCTCTCTCTCTCTCTCTCTCTCAAGGTTACACTCGTGTGTATTGAAGGCGACTTTACACAGAGTAAAAATTGTGGTGCTAAAATGGAATGTTCGTGTCAATAACAATAGGATTTTATGTTTGGGATACTAATTTCTCTCTCTCTCTCTCTCTCTCTCTCTCTCTCTCTCTCTCTTCTCTCTCTCTCTCTCTCTCTCTCTCTCTCTATATATATTATATAATATAATATATATATATATATATATATATATATATATATCATATATATCCGCAAATGTCAAAGGAAACAAACTGTTATTACCAGTATTTGTAATAAACCTAAAAGTATTGCCACAATAATTTATATCCCTAAATTCATTACTTTGGCTTATAAGTCTTTTACTCTATTCTATTTTTTCTCGTCAACCATTTCGGTACACAATTTTTCAAAAGCCTTTTCATACAGTAAATTTCCCATTTCATGTGTTCAATAAAAATGGGAGCTCTAAATATAATCGATATGTAATCTATTCAGTTGCAGAATAAACTAAAGGGCCATTAATGAATTAGAATAGTATATACTTAATGAACAAGTATATTAAAACGTCGATAGTAAAAATAAAAGTAATAAGAAATAGTCCCCTCTCCTTTCATTAAACTAATATGTCACATAACAATTTAAAAGGAAATAATCTTGCTAAACTTATGATTTTGTCGGTGAAGTTAGCTACTTCCTAATAATAATGATGTATTTTAGCTCTACATTAATCCTAACATTTGCAAAAAAAAAAATACTGCATATATAACAATTAGGATATAGTATTAAAAGCTCAAAATAGAGACGACTGGCGAAATCTAACCGAGGCCCTTTGCGTCAATAGGCGTAGGAGGAAATGGTGATGATGCTCAAACCGAAATCTTTTTGCAAAAGCAATATTAATACTGCAAGTCAGAGCCAAAAACCTGCATT
>NC_090744.1:127039891-127047391 GCF_036898095.1 Palaemon carinicauda | reverse complement strand
AAATTGAACATAAGTAAAGCGTTTTCTTTATTCTTTTACTCTGCAAATGTTCCAGAATGTTATATAATGCTAGAGAGATGTTTCTTGATAAGAGAAATCTGTGATGTAGATTTATGTTAGACAGAATTTGAAGGTATTTGACTTTACATAATTGTAGTTCTATGTTAAGTTTTGATTAATATCATGTGTCGTCAAATTTGTGATTCTGACGAAACAATTTATAACTTATGAAAATTTTAAATATATAAATATATATACATATATATATACACATACACACACGCACACACACACATATATATATATATATATATATATATATATATATATATATATATATATATATATTTATATATATATATATATTTATATATCCATAGATATATATATATATATATATATATATATATATATATATATATATATATATATATGTATATGTATATATATATACATATATATATATATATGTATATATATGTATATATATACATATATATATATATATATATATATATATATATATATATATATATATATCCATACGTATATATACACACTTATAAATATATATATATATATATATATATATATATATATATATATATATATATATATATATATATATACATATACATATATATAAATATATATATACATATATAAAAATATATATACATATATATATAAATATATATACATATATATATATATATATATATATATATATATATATATATATATATCTATATATATATATATATAATCATTTATGTATAACGACATAATTCACAGGTACAGGAAGCTTTAGAAAAAGTAGGCTATGTATGAAAGCTACTGTATGTAATAATTTATAAAACATAAATAATGTACTTTTCCATTACGAGAGAGAGATAGGAAAGTGAGTTCTTTCCTGTCTATTATCCAGGATTTTAAAATCATTGATTAGGTGTAAGCTCCACCTGTTTCCTCTGGAAACTTTGCATTGGTTACTCTAGAAGAGATTAACCATTTGATTTTATTATCTGGAAGGCTGCAGCATTGGGTTGTGAGGGAAACACAAGTGTGTGTCTTTCCTTTCTGAATTGTTATGCTATACAATGCATATCCAGTGATACATAGTTCACTTGATACTCATGGAAATTTCTTCTCTTTACAGAAGGACCCTCCGAAGTGCGGAAGTGCTTTCTGCAACGTCCGCAGCGGACATGAGTTTTGTAGGAGACACGCAGCATGCGCTGTCTCCAAGGATGATCTCCGGTATTGGGACCCTCAGGTATGTACTGTGTGCACTAACCTGATTACTGAGGCCTTTGATTCCCCTAGGACGGCGGAATCAAGGGATATAGCAAGGGGAAAGCTTCGTACCTGGGTAAGGGGCTTCCAAAAGAACACCTCTGGCCCTTATCTTCCAAGTGAGAAGATGAGGGCGTATCTTTTCCCTAAGGCATCAGCTGATGCAGTGATTCCCCAGCCTCAAGAGGAGATCCCCCAAGTTCAGATCCAGGTGGATGCTGAAGTCGCAGTCGCGATGCAAGGCATCCAGTTACATGACAGGATGTCTGATGTGGACGAGCGTCTGGAGGAAGACCTCCTGGCAGAAGCCCAGGATGAAGTTCAAGCCCCAGACGTTGTAGAGGAAGAGGTCGACGAGGTGTCGGCTACTCCGGTTCAGATTCCGGAGCCTATTCCCTCAACATCAGCCGGTCTCCCAGTAGAGCTGGGACAGGCCCTCTCTTCTATTGTTGGAATGATCCAACAAATGCAGAAGGAGAATCAGGAGAAGGCGGCTGCAATGGAACTGCGGATGCAGTGCCTTGCAGAATCACATGGGCCCCAGAAAAAGCTCAATGTGAAAGACCTTCCCTTGTGCTCAGATGCTAACCCATGGAGGTATGCTGAGCACATGCCGATGACGACTGGAAAGATCGTCATCTCGGATAAGCTGGGCTCAGTTCCCCTGGAGGAGGTGGAATTCTGGCCCAGCAAGGCATCATATCCGGACTGTTATGTCCGGCTGATGAAGGAACCAGCTTCAAAGGAGGAGACAGAGCCGAAGGAGGTCATAGTGATGGACCACGCTAAGGCTCAAGCTCTACTTTCATCCTCGATGAAAGAGAGGGGCTTCTTTAACTCAAAGGTAGCTGCATTGAGCAAGAAGCTCCCTTCCCTTGTGTCCTCGCCTGCTAGAGCCTTTCCCTTTTTACAGAAAGGGTTTGCGGCTGTACTAAAAGCAGTCGAGGCCGGCAAGTCTTGCCCCTCCCTGGAGGAGTGTAAACCCTTGTCGCTGGCCCTGCCTATGGACTACAAAGACTGGAAGGACGTCCATCTTACGTTCTCAGTTGGGAAGTTGGAGGCTGATATTGCCGGACGTCAGTTCGGCGAGGACCTCCCTAAGCTGTCTGACTTTCTTTTGCGAAGAGAGTTCGAGACAAAAGAAAGACTGGCTGCCTCAATGTCTCTTCAGACTACTCTTGAGACGATGGCAAGTGACCCCAAGGTCCATGAAATGTTCATGGTGGTGGCCAAGACTCATCTGGCCACAGTGACGAAGGACCTTTATGGCTTCGTCAAGGCAAGGAGAGCTTGTAGGGAGTTCGTGTTCACCTCGGCTACGGTGAGGCACGAGCCAAGGAAACTAATCTCCTCCAACATTTGGGGAAAAGACCTTTTCCCTACCGACTTGGTCAAAGAAGTTGTTGATAAGGCCGCCTTGGAGAATAGAAACCTTCTCCAGAAGTGGGGCCTGGCTATCAAAAGAAAGTCTTCCCCGGATGAGGGTCCTCAACCAAAGAGGAAGACTATGAGGACTAGGCTACCGTCTCGGCCAGCAAAGCCTGTTAGACAGCAACAGCAACTGCAATTGCCATTGCCTCTAGTGCCCCAGATCGTGGCACAAACCCCGACCACTTTTCAGTGGGTACTCCAGGCCGTGTCGACACAGTCCACGGCATTCACCCCAGCGTTCGAAGGGCAGTCTACTTCCTTTCGAGCAAAGCCTAGAGGAGCAGCCAGAGGCTCATCTAGGCGCCCCTCAAAGGGAAGGGGATTCAGGGGTGGTCGTGGTCAGGGAGGCAACACCTCAGGACGGCAGTCCAAGTGAGATGATACCGGTAGGAGGGAGACTTCTGAAATTTCGGGATCGGTGGACCTTCGATCCCTGGCCCACAGCCTACTCAAGAATGGACTGGGCTGGAGCTGGTACAGCACTCCACCCCCGTGCCTTCGGTTTTTCCAACACTCCACCCCCGTTATGGAGGAGTACGTTCAAGAACTGTTGGAGAAAAAAGGTGATCCGAAGGGTGAAGCCCATCAATTTCTAAGGGAGGCTGTTTTGTGTTCCCAAGAAAGACTCGGAAAAGCTCAGAGTCATTCTGGACTTGTCGCCACTCAACAAGTTCATAGTGAATTGCAAATTCAAAATGCTAACACTGCAACACATAAGGACCTTACTGCCCAAGAGGGCATATTCCGTCTCTATAGACTTGTCAGACGCCTATTGGCACATTCCAATCAGCCATCGACTCTCCCCCTACCTAGGGTTCAGGCTACAACGAAGACTATACGCCTTCGGAGCCATGCCATTCGGGCTAAACATAGCCCCAAGGATTTTTTACGAAGCTTGCGAGCGTAGCTCTCAAACATTACGCCTAAAGGGAATTCAGGTAGTAGCCTACCTGGACGACTGGTTGGTGTGGGCAGCATCCGAGACAGAATGCTTGCAAGCTTCCAGTCAAGTGATCCAGTTCCTAGAGTACCTAGGCTTCAAGATCAACAGAAAAAAGTCTCGACTTTCTCCATCTCAAAAGTTCCAGTGGCTGGGAATCCACTGGGACCTTTTGTCACACCGTTTCTCCATCCCGGCGAAGAAAAGGAAGGAGATAGCGGGTTCTGTCAAGAGACTTCTAGATTCCGAAAGGATATCAAGACGCGAGCAGGAGAGGGTACTGGGCTCTCTCCAGTTTGCTTCGGTGACAGACCCAGTCCTAAGAGCACAGCTAAAGGATGCAATCGGAGTTTGGAGAAGTTATGCATCAAACGCGCGAAGAGATCTCAGAAGACCAGCCGCTTCGGCTAAGTACTCTTCTCAGGCCTTGGTCCCAAGCCAGACATCTAAAGAAGTCGGTTCTTCTTCAGCCACCTCCCCCGTCGGTGACGATTCACTCAGACGCCTCGAAGGAGGGATGGGGAGGTCACTCTCATCGGAAAAAAGTCCAGGGACTTGGTCCAAGCTATTCAAGACCTTTCACATAAAACTTTCTAGAAGCTATGGCAGTGCTCCTTACCTTAAAGAAAGTCTCCCCGCGTCACTCGATCCACATAAGGTTGGTGATGGACAGCGAGGTAGTTGTGAGATACTTGAATCGACAAGGATCGAGGTCACCACCTCTCAACCAGATAATGTTGGCCATCTTCCGATTGGAGGAAAAGAAGAAGTGGTACCTGTCGGCAGTTCACCTTCAAGGAGTCCGCAATGTGACGGCAGACGCTCTATCCAGGTTCACACCGATAGAGTCGGAATGGTCCTTAGACGCAGGATCATTCTCCTTCATTCTGAATCAAGTCCCAGAACTGCAGATAGACCTCTTTGCGACGAAAGACAACAAGAAGTTGCCCCTGTACGTGCCCCGTACGAGGACCCCTTAGCGGAAGCAGTGGACGCGATGTCCCTCGACTGGAACAGATGGTCCAAGATTTATCTGTTCCCTCCTCACAACCTTCTGTTGAGGGTCCTCAACAAACTGAGATCCTTCAAGGGGTAGCGGCAATAGTGGCCCACAAGTGGCCGAACAGCGTGTGGTTCCCCCTGGCATTGGAACTGTAGCTGAAGTTTGTACCGCTACCAGATCCAGTTCTGACCCAGCGAGTTCAGAAGTCAACTGTCTGCGCTTTATTACAGAAAACCTGGACCCTGCAGCTCATGATTTTCTCTCCCTAACGGTGAGAAAGCGTTTCGGGATTTCGAAAGCCAGCATAGACTTCCTTGAGGAATATAAGTGCAAATCTACTAGAAGGCAATATGAGTCATCTTGGAGAAAATGGGTGGCCTTTTGTCAAGCCGAAGAATCCGCAGGAGATCTTGACAGACTTCTGCTTATCTTTCTTCTCCAACTCCATGGTCAAGGATTGGCAGCTAACACGATTTCAGCGTGTAAGTCTGCTTTGACAAGACCCATTCTATATGCCTTCCAGGTCGACCTAGGTAACGAGATCTTTAATAAAGTCCCGAAAGCCTGCGCTAAACTCAGACCTTCAGCACCTCCAAAGCCCATTTCATGGTCTTTAGACAAGTTCTTCATTTCGCTTCTCTGTTGAGCAATGAAGAGTGTGCGTTAAAGGATTTGACACAAAAAGTTATTTTCCTATTTGCACTCGCGTCTGGGGCCAGGGTTAGTGAGATTGTAGCCCTCTCGAGAGAGGCAGGTCGTGTTCAGTTCCTGGATGGGGGAGAACTGAACCTGTTTCCGGATCCT
The DNA here is from genome assembly GCF_036898095.1 of Palaemon carinicauda. Classification (NCBI taxonomy): domain Eukaryota; kingdom Metazoa; phylum Arthropoda; class Malacostraca; order Decapoda; family Palaemonidae; genus Palaemon; species Palaemon carinicauda. The sequence continues at coordinate 127,041,917 of NC_090744.1, read as the reverse complement.
ACGTTTCTCGCCAAGAATGAGTTACCCACCAACAGGTGGGGTCCCTGGAGAATCTGCCCTCTGAAAGAAGATGCATCTCTATGTCCAGTAGAATGCCTAAAGGTCTATCTTCATAGAACTTCCGACTTCAAGGGTGATCAACTATTCAGGGGAGAAACATCAGGCTCAAATTTATCTCTGAATCAACGAAAATCACATATTTTATTCGCAGAGCGGATCCTGACAGTACACCCGCAGGTCACGATCCGAGGAAAGTTGCCTCATCCTTAAATTTCTTTAATTGTATGGATTTTGAACATCTCCGTTCATACACTGGCTGGAAGTCTTCCAGAGTGTTCTTTCGCCACTATGCGAAGCAAGTAGAGGAACTAAAGAGATCTGTGGTAGCAGTGGGTCGCGGTGTTGACCCTACTGTTTAACTCTGCGAGGAACAGTGTTCTTAATTGGGACGATTAATTCCAGGGTGAGTGTGTAGTTACATACTGTACTACAAACTAAGTGAGGGCACTGTGTTGCCCATGTAGACTGTTCCATTTCCGAAGGTGAACTTAGCATAAGTGCAGACATGTGTGCCGAGCGTTTCTAACGATAATGTCATTGATTTGTAATACAGACTTTTATGACTTTGATACCTCGGTATCTTAAGAGTGGCATTTAATGTTTTTTCTTTCAGACAAACAAGTTCTGTTTACTATCATACTTATGCTTAAAGTTTTGGGTTATCCTCTTCTTATGTATATATATATATAATTGTGGTTAACCTGTCTATTTATTGCCTGTCAATAAACTGGTTCTTGAGAACCTTGCGTCTCCTTCACCTGTGTCAATTTATTGGTATAATTGAGCATTCATCCTATGTACCTTATCTGGGATAATTCTAATAGAATTATTCTTTTATGCAAGCTATGTTACATTGGTTTTCCTCCTATGCGGATATAAAACCTTTGTCCAATACAAGTATTGTGCGGAGAATTGGTCGATATTTCATATTGACGCAGTGATTCTTTACAAACTATGCTTTACTTAATATAGGGCGAGACCACTATATTAGCTTGCCTGGTATTCATACATAGGTATATGTACTCTTCGAGACTTTTCCAGAGTCTAGTAGGACTCTTCCCTGTAGGGGGCAGGAAGCTCTAACATGGTTTATAGTTAGTTGAAAAGATGTATAACGGTAACATCTTAGGTCTCTAGGCCTAGTCGACCGGGAAAAATTACATCCGGGGAGTACGGCACGTTCTGAGAATCCACAGATACAGTAATGCTCTGGTATACTTCCATCAGGACGACATGGCTTGAGCCCAAAAAACGGATTTTGAGCGAAGCGAAAAATCTATTTTTGGGTGAGATGGCCATGTCGTCCTGATGCACCCGCCCTTGCCTTTCTAAGAAAGGGCTGTAGGACCCCTCCCTACATACAGTATCTGTAGCACCTCGTGTACGCTACAAGGAATACAGATGGCGCCAGGCACGCATACGAATCGGATTGCCATGTGGCGTGTCAAGAATACGTCCTCTGATATGTCGCGATATCCCTTTCAGGAGGGATATTCGCTCCAGGAGTTAGAATTCTGGTACCTTAAGGTAAATTCTCTGGGAATATCGCCGTAGTTGTAATATACCCTAGGAAGCTACCCTATAGGAACTTCCATCAGGACGACATGGCCATCTCACCCAAAAATAGATTTTTCGCTTCGCTCAAAATCCGTTATATATATATATACATATCTATATATATTTATATATATATACATATCTATCTATCTATATATATATATATATATATATATATATATATATACACATCTTTACATAAATATGTATGCATGTATGTATGCATGTATGTATGTATATATGTATGCATATATATATATATATATATATATATATATATATATATATATATATATTTCTATATATATACTGTATATATTTGTGTATATATATATATATATATATATATATATTATATTCATATATATATATATATATATATATACATATATATATATATATATATATA
>NC_090744.1:127032391-127037391 GCF_036898095.1 Palaemon carinicauda | reverse complement strand
CGTGACAAAATACTCTCGGTGACGGAAGGTAAAAAGTAAGAATAACAAATTATTTAACGTCGAAAAAAATACATTTTCGATAACCAAGAGATTCAACTAAACCACAACAAGAAATACCACATTCAGCAGAACAGACGTCCAGACAGCAAAACGTTACTAAGACGTGACAAAATACTCTTTTGTTGACGGAAGGTAAAAAGACAGACGTCACATTAGCGTGATGCCGGCGTCAGTTCGCTGTTTAATCTAACGTGAAAGAGGATGTTTGTCTGTCCAATCAAGCAAGAGACAAAACGAGTGAATGTTTTGTCCCGATGAATTCCAGTCTGTTGGATTCAAAATTTGCCGGAGGAAATTGGGACATGTCTTCATCAGCTGTTATTATTACGTTCTTATTAAAACTTCCTTGTATCAGTTAGTTGTATTTTTTCTATTTTTTAAGAAATAGGAAAACTGAAAAAGAAACTTATTTCCAACACAGTTCAAAGACGAATGGTGAAAGTATAACACACACATATATATATATATATATATATATATATATATATATATATATATATATATATATATATATACATATATATATATATATATATATATATATATATATATATATATATATATATCTATCTATCTATCTATCTATCTATCTATATATATATATATACATACATACATACATACATGCGTATATATATATATATATATATATATATATATATATATATATATATATATATATATATATATATATATATATCACCCACAAAAGGGATTTATAAATGCCATCGGGGGTGATATTTACATTGACTGAAATCACGTGTGCTTGTGATATATGTTCATATATATATATATAAATATATATATATATATATATATATATATATATATATATATATATATATATATATATATATATGCGTATGTATGTATGTATGTATGTTTGTTTATACTGTACATACATATATACATATATATATATATATATATATATGTGTGTATCTATGTGTAATATATATATGTAACATATATATATATATATATATATATATATATATATATATATATATATATATTATATATATATATATATACATATATATGTATATATATATTATATATATGTATATATATATGTATGTATATATATATATATATATATATATATATATATATATATATATATATATATATACCTATTCCTGTCATGCTACCTGTGACAATCTCCAAGTAACTTCCCAAACTAGCGCGTTGTAGTTAGGAAAGGAAGGGGAGGAGGAGAGGAAGGCTTGAATCTTTGTGTGCACATAACTATCTAAATATTTATCCGTCATATTTGACGTGTCACGTACAATAGTATGTGCAGTATATAAGTGAGTGTGCGTGCGTGTTTCGGAAAAGGCATACCTTCATAACAGACCGAACTCTAAGGGGATATCAAGGTAATATGAGATCATGAAAAAAGGCATGAACCTGCAGATATATCTCCAAGGCCCTCAATAGCCAAAACCTTTCCCTTCAAGTAGAAAAAACTTCCATACATAATATCCCAAAGATACTTTCATATACATACATACATACATACATATACCAAAACACTTCCCTCAGTTTGGGGGAGTAGCCGACATCCAAAAAAAAAAAAAAAAAAAAAAAAAAAAAAAAAAAAAAGAAGTAAAAAAGGCGACCTCTCCTCTCTACGTTCCTCCCAGACGAGGGACTCAACCGAGTTCGGCTGGTACTGCTAGGGTGCCACGGCCCACCCTCCCCCGTTATCCACCACAGATGATGTTTCATAACGCAGAATCCCCTACTGCTGCTACCTCCGCGGTCGTCTAAGGCACCGGAGGAAGCAGCAGGGCCTACCGGAACTGTGTCACAATCGCTCGCCATTCATTCCTATTTCTAGCACGCACTCTTGCCTCTCTCACATCAATCCTCCTATCACCCAGAGCTTTCTTCATTCCATCCATCCACCCAAACCTTGGCCTTCCTCTGGTACTTCTCCCATCAACTCTTGCATCCATCACCTTCTTTAGCAGACAGCCATTTTCCATTCCCTCAAAATGGCCAAACCACCTCAACCCATTCATATCCACTCTGGCTGCTAACTCATTTCTTACACCCGTTCTCACCCTCACCACTTCGTTCCTAACCCTATCTACTAGAGATACACCAGCCACACTTCTTAGACACTTCATCTCAAACACATTCAATTTCTGTCTCTCAGTCACTTTCATTCCCCACAACTCTGATCCATACATCACAGTTGGTACAATCACTTTCTCATACAGAACTCTCCTTACATTCATGCCCAACCCTCTATTTATTACTACTCCCTTAACTGCCCCCAACACTTTGCATCCTTCATTCACTCTCTGACATACAGTACATCTGCTTCCACTCCACAATTTGCTGCAACAACAGACCCCAAGTACTTAAACTGATCCACCTCCTCAAGTAACTCTCCATTCAACGTGACATTCAACCTTGCGCCACCCTCCCTTTTCGTACATCTCATAACCTTACTCTTACCCACATTAACTCTCAACTTCCTTCTCTCACACACCCTTCCAAATTCTGTTACTAATCGGCTAAGCTTCTCTTCCGCGTCAGCAACCACTACAGTATCATCTGCAAACTACTGATTTACCTCCCATTCATGGTCATTCTCGTCTACCAGTTTCAATCCTCGTCCAAGCACTCGAACATTCACCTCTCTCACCACTCCATCAACATACAAGTCAAACAACCACGGCGACACCACACATCCCTGTCTCAGCCCCACTCTCACCGGAAACTAATCGCTCACTTCATTTCCTATACTAACACATGCTTTACTACTTTTGTAGAAACTTTTCACTGCTTGCAACAGCCTTCCACCAACTCCATATAACCTCATCACATTCCACATTGCTTCCCTATCAACACTATCATACGCTTTCTCCAGATCCATAAACACAACATACACCTCCTTAGCTTTTGCTAAATATTTCTTGCATATCTGCCTAACTGTAAAAATCTGATTCATACAATCCCTACCTCTTCTAAAACCACCCTGTACTTCTAAGATTGCATTCTCTGTTTTATCCTTAATCCTATTAATCAGTACTCTACCATACTACACTCAACAAACTAATACCCCTTGAATTACAACACTCATGCACATCTCCCTTACCCTTAGATAGTGGTACAATACATGCACAAACCCAATCTACTAGTACCATTGACAACACAAAACACATATTAAACACTCTTACCAACCATTCAAGTACAGTCACAACCCCTCCCTTCAACATCTCAGCTCTCACACCATCCATACCAGATGCTTTTCCTACTCTCGTTTCATCTAGTGCTCTCCTCGCTTCCTCTCTTGTAATCTCTCTCTCATTCTCATCTCCCATCACCGGCATCTCAACACCTGCAACAGCAATTATATCTGTCCCCCTATTATCCTCAACATTCAGTAAACTTCCAAAATATTCCGCCCACCTTTTCCTTGCCCCCTCTCCTTTTAACAACCCATTCCCATCTGTCACAGTCTCTTCAATTCTTGAGCCAGCCTTCCTTACTCTCTTCACTTCTTTCCAAAACTTCTTCTTATTCTCTTCATATGAATGACCCAATCCTTGACCCCACCTCAGGTAAGCTGGTCTCTTTGCCTCACTTACCTTGTGTTTTACTTCCACATTTTTCTCTATATTTTTCATACTTCTCTACACTATTACTCTGCAGCCATTCTTCAAAAGCCCTCTTTTTCTCTTCCACTTTTACCTTCACTCCTACATTCCACCATTCTCTGCCCTTCCTCATGCTGCCTCCAACAAACTTCTTGCCACACACATCACATGCAATCCCAACAAAATTTTCTTTTACTAACTTCCACGCCTCCTCTAAATTGCCAGTTTCTCTTACTTTCACTTCATCATATGGGATTTACAACCTTTCTTGATATTTACATTTTACCCCATGTTTTATTAGCTCTTCAACCCTCACTAGCTCCCTCTTACATCCACCTACTCTATTCCCCCACTCTTTTGCTACAACTAATTTTCCTTCCACCAAAAAAATGATCAGACATACCGTTAGCCATACCCCTAAACACGTGCACGTCTTTCAATCTTCCAAACATTCTTTTAGTTACCAACACATAATCCATTAATGCCCTTTCTACCACTCTTCCATTTGCCACTCTTACCCATGTATACTTGTTTTTATCTTTCATTTTGAAAAAGCTTGAACTTATCACCATCTCTTGCTCAACACATATCTACCAGTCTCTCACCACTCTCATTTTCACCTGGTACGCCATACTTCCCAATGACACCTACCTCTTCAGCGCCCACTCTAGCATTTAAGTCACCCATGACAACTACATAATTCCTTCTACCCAGTCCTTCTACACATTTATTCATTTCAGAACTCATTACGCTCTTCTTCACTTTTCTCACAACCTGGCACATAAGCACTGACAAAAGCCCAACATTCCCTACCCAACCTAACCCTTATCCACATTAATGTAGATGATATCTCCTTCCATTCCACTACTTTACCTGTCATCTATTCACTTGCCAATAAAGCCACACACTTTCTTGCTCTTCCCCTTTCAATCCCAGACACTCTACCAGAAATTTCACCAACATCACTTCACCCTTCACTTTTATCTTTGTCTCACACAAGGCCAACACATCCATCCTTCTGTTCCTAAACATACTTCCAATCTCACATCTTTTACTTTCTGTCGTAATACATCCACACACACATTCAAACACCCAAAACTAGAGTGCGGGGAGCTGTCACTCTCCCCCCAGCTCCTTCTCTTTGATGATGTCTCACAGGATTGTAAATACAGGAGAGGGGGTTCCCAGCCCCTTCGTCCCGTCCCTTTTAGTCGCCTCTTACGACGCGCAGGGATACGTTGGCGCTATTCTAATTGTTTTTATGCCCCCGCGGCCACAAAAAAAAACTAAAATGTCTTCTAATTCTTTAAAGAGATATACTAG
>NC_090744.1:127022391-127024891 GCF_036898095.1 Palaemon carinicauda | reverse complement strand
CTATGAAAACTAGAAGTTATTACGGTGCTTCAACAAATAGAAATAGCGTAATTGGTCCTTTTTATATGAAATTTGAATGTTTTAGAATAGCAAAGAGAGATCAAAGGAACTTGAGTTAGTCACTACAAAGAACTAGAAAAATAGAGAAAATGCCATGTTAATGGCAATTAAAGGTCACTCAAGATATACTGAAGAGAGAGGAAACTGCACTGAATCACGTAGCCATACGAGTTGTATGGGTTATGTAAGAAATTAAAAAATTTGGACGGGTTATATAAGAAATTAAAACATCTTTTTAAACATTCTTTCTGGTGACTTTTTTACTTGAAAACACAAGCCTTGTTATTCAAAGATTAGGTTTGCATTAACAAATGATACCACATTTCATAAGAAAAATTCGTTATTATGCAACTGATAAGTTTTGACTTTTTTTCACTAAAAACAAAAAATTAAAAATAAATATAAACCAACTAAAACGTGTTTTATTCACGAAGAACCATTGCGTTCCCGGTCAAAAGCAATTGTGGCCTCTATATTATTCCTTGTATAATTCCACATAGGCTGGAACATGTCAATGGCTATCCAGGCATATTATTTAAGACTTTAAAAATTCTATGAGAGCTTTAGTTATGAATAACACAAAGTACCGGGGCCCTTTATAATGTACAGTAAAGGCTTATGTTAGACTGTTTATGAGGATATACATATACAAAAAATTATATATTCTATCAATAAAAACTTGATATCAGATGCATTTGATTTAGGGAAAAACACAAGCCAGAAAATAATTACAAAAGATAAATGCATATTGTCCAGCCCAGATTTAATTTTTTAGCGGTTAGATTTCATACTTACATGAAAGACTACATTCTGCAATCAAAAGATATCTACTGTAAGTCGGCTTTTGCTGTATTATTATTATTATTATTATCATTATTATTATTATTAATATCATTATTTCTATTAGTAGTAGTAGTAGTAGTGGTATTATTATTATCATTATTATTACTAGCCAAGCTACAACCCTAGTTGGAAAAGCAAGATGCTATAAGCCCAAGGGCTCCAATAGGGAAAAGTAGCCCAGTGAGGAAAAGAAATAAGGAAATAAATAAATGATGAGAACAAATTAACAATAAATCATTCTAAAAACAGTAACAACGTCAAAACAGATATGTCATATATAAACTATTAACAACGCCAAAACAGATATGTCATATATAAACTATAGAAAAACTCATGTCAGCCTGTTCAACATAAAAACATTTGCTCCAACTTTGAACTTTTGAAGTTCTACTGATTCAACTACCCGATTAGGGCTATTAGAATAAACTGCCTGTCTAGTTTTACGATTATTCTTCTAGGAATTAAAACTAATCTAATCTGTTACGCTCACTTTCATTATGCTTAAGTTCCCCAAGATCATTCCAACCTTTGTAACTGTGATATTCAGAGGGTTATATGCTCGAAATAAAATGGAATTCACCTGTTAAGCTTACTTTCATTAAGCTCAAGTTCCAAGAAGAAAATTTCAACCTTGGTACCTGTGAGATACAGGAGATTATGTATCAGAATTAATATAAAACTTATAGATTACTCTCGCTTTTATTATGTTCAAGTTCCTCAGTAGAATTTGAACATTGGTACCTTTGGGATTCCCGAGGTTTTGTAGTAGAATTAAAATCATTTTCATTTGTTATCGCTTCTATCTTTTTGGTGAAATTCAACCATAACATCTTAACCTTCTCTAAGTACCAAGTTGAATAAATTATTACATTTCAATAACATAAAACATTTTTTCATTATTTCTATTATTGATTACCCATCCTATATATCATACAACATAGCAATAATTAGCATAAAAATTAAGTAACTCGTATGCGTGCGTATTCATATCAGCTATATATAAAAAAACACATTTAATGACCATATGTCAGGCAGGAATTATAACTACACGCATAATCACCGAAAAAAAAGAATATTTCCAAACGTTAATGGAAGGTAGAATGTTTTCTCATTAATCCACTATATAATTTGTACCCTTTTTCTTAAATCTCATAAACCTAGTATCGACCATTATCAGAAGGAATAAAATAGTAGAATAATTAATGGTTTATGTATGTACTCTGATATTAGAGAGAGAGAGAGAGAGAGAGAGAGAGAGAGAGAGAGAGAGAGAGAGAGAGAGAGACTTTCCGCATCCCTGGCTATTTCATAGACAGGTCACATAAGCTTCAGAGAGAGAGAGAGAGAGAGAGAGAGAGAGAGAGAGAGAGAGAGAGAGAGAGAGAGAGAGAGAAGGCTTTCCGCACCACTGGCTATTTCACAGACAGGTCACAAGCTTCAGAGAGAGAGAGAGAGAGAGAGAGAGAGAGAGAGAGAGAGAGAGAGAGAGAGAGAGAGAGAGAGAAGGCTTTCCGCATCCCTGGCTATTTCTTAGACGGGTCTCATAAGCTTCAGCGAGAGAGAGAGAGAGAGAGAGAGAGAGAGAGAGAGAGAGAGA
>NC_090744.1:127007391-127017391 GCF_036898095.1 Palaemon carinicauda | reverse complement strand
ATCCACGTATCTAGATCGAACCCTTCTCCTTGCAGATCACATATAAAATGCCTATGTATATGCAAAGTGTATGTACATTATAAAGCGTCCCGACTATTCACTAAATACTCATGACGTTACATGGACCATGGTGGCGGACATTACGGGAGGTATCCACATATCTACTGTAGATCGTGGCCTTAAGGCTTAAACCGTGGTCCTATCTAGCGTGGAAGGATTGTTGAGTGCTGTACCGGTGAGTCACATGTACAAACGTTAACAGAAATGATTTTAAGTGATTTTTCATACTGCGTTTAAGGGCAATGAGGTTTATAGTCTCACTATATAATAATTTGTAAAATATAACAAAATCTAACAGCCATGATACTACATCCAATTGAGTTTTTAATATCAGACAGAATGTCGATATCAAAAGACATCTCAATAAAAAAAAAAAGTTTAATTGTCACATATCCTCAACAGTCTAAAAAAGATTCTTCAAGTTCAACCCTGATTAATATTACCTGCCACTTACGATGTTCACATTTAAAGCTTTTTAAACATTTCGATCTAACACTGCATTCAGTATATTGTTTGTGCCATGAGCAGTCAATCGAATTTGAAGGGAAAATTATTTAGCGAATTTGTCAAATACATTTTCTAAATTATGAAGTATTCAAACGATTAGCAATCTATTTCTCATGAGATAAAAGACAGATGAGAATATGTCATAGCTTTTTGAAAGGTAAAATGATTAAAATCATATCGTAAAGAATTGAAAAGTAGAAAAGGAAATAAACCACAGAAAATTCAGAAATTATTAAACGACATTGTTGGTAAATTGAAACACGCGGGATCACCTCACTCTGGTCTAATTCTACAATAATGTATTACAAAACTCACGTCTGTTGTGAGAATATAAAAGGTAGTCGTATTGAAACTAAGCCTAGCGAGTGACATAGTCACTTCAAAATTAAGTAGACACCTTTCACGGATTTGACAACCTATCAAAGTTCTGATTTTTTTTTTTTTTTATACCAAATGTGAAGTTTCTACCTCAGAATATAATCATAAATAGGAGAGAGCCATAACGACCACCACACAATAATGAGTCAAAGCTGCCAACATTGAAGGGATAAGTTAAAATAAAAATACGTTTTGTTAACGTTTGAAAATAAACACGGGCGACAATCATTTTGCATAGGCCTATGAGTGTATTTAATAATGAGACACATAAAGGGCTTTAACACTAGTGTTACGTTTGAATGAATGTAGATTTCAAAAGAATATTGCACATATGGAGGTACGTTTGACGTAAAAACAGTAGTATTTGTTAAAAGGTTACTTCTGAATGACAGAGGTAAGGGACAGTGACATTGCCCTATCAAGCAGGACAATGCCATAGAGACTGACCATATATACAAGATAGGACCAAGGAGGGCCAGGAAATGGCTGAGGATGACTCAGCAAAGAGACTTATAGGGCTCCCCCAAACCCGCCATCCTTAAGCTAACAAGGATGGCGAGGTTGTAGCGAACAAAGGAACTAAAGAGTTCAAGTGGGACTCCAACCCCAATCTGGCGATTACCAGGCATTTCGACCACACACGACTAAGAAGATACCGCACAGAGAAACCGATCAACTGCTTCGAGCATATAATTCAACTGAATCATTTAATGGTATGCCTTTGCAACTGAATTAATATCAAAGACAAAATAAATGAGCAGTGTTAACTAACCGCTGATAACAAAATATAAAAGAATCTTGTCATAGTGCATCTAAAATGAAAGCTATACGTGGTATTTTCATAACCTAAATCGAATGACATTGTAGTTGAAAAAATATCATTTTATTCTAATAGTTGATACTAAGTTCACTATTCTATCTTATTTCTCTTCTTTTTGTTTAGCTAAAGTGTTTATAGCTTGTATAGGAAATATTTATTTCAATGGTGTTACTATTCTTAAAATATTCTATTTTTCCTTGTTACCTTTCCTCACCGAGTTACTTTCCCTGTTGGATCCCCTGGGCTTATAGCATATCCTGCTTTTCCAACTAGGATTGTAGCTAGCAAGTAATAATAATAATAATAATAATAATAATAATAATAATAATAATAATAATATAAGTTACCCTGCCTTTGTACAAAGGCAGATCACCACTTCACACCATTTCAACCGAGTTATTGAATATAACGGGTTTTTAATTATCTACTAAGTGGATTTGCGCTTTTGTCCTGGTGTCTAATCCGTTGAGAAAAAAAAACATTTTCTTTTTCATTACCCTTATTCAACAGTGATATGAACGTTAAAAACGAACATCGTTTCATTATTCATAATCATGGGAAAAAACGAGTAACGTTTCATTGTTCATACTAAAAAAAAAATAAGCCAAAATATTGGAGCTTCCAGGAATTAATTTCTTCCGCTCAAATGATCTCATTAGGTCTTGATTCCTAATGTAAGTTTGATAGGTACTTAGGAAATAAAAAATAAAAAATTCTTTACAATACTTGCAAACTAAAGCGGACTTCTCAATAAAAACCTATTCATTTATAAAACAGAGAACATACAAGGTTACGTAGGTTATTATTATTATTATTATTATTATTATTATTATTACTTGCAGGATGCTATAAGCCAAGGGCTCCAACAGGGAAAATAGCCCAGTGAGGAAAGGAAACAAGGAAAATTAAAATATGTCAAGAACAGTAACATTAAGATAAATAGAAGTGATATAATTTTGGAACCAGTAATGTCTAAATCCTTTCAAATCTTGTTCCCCCAAATTCATCAAAATATTTATCTACATTATAACACCAATTTATGCAATAAACGAATAGAAAATATCAAATTATATTTAACCAACATATATTAACTAAAACAAGCAGAAACATATAGTCGGCACCATACCTCATACTTTAATTTCTAATTTACAAAAAATTATATTGTTAATATCAACATAACTACGAAAATAAGACTGAAAATACCTATAAACAGTCACAAACAAATTAAGTTGTTTATTCAACACATACAGATCAAACATGCAGCGGAGGCTTTTACGTTCAACGGGCTGAGAAGAGTATCTATAGTTCATTTATAACATATATATATATATATATATATATATATATATATATATATATATATATATATATATATATATATATATATATATATATATATATATATATATAAACGTCAAGAAACTTCATAATCGGTATTCATTACTTTTTCATAGACTATTCATTTCCTTTCCTTGCCCTGTTGGAGCCCTTGGGCTTTAAGTATCCTATTGGTTTAACCAACTGGGGTTGTACTTTAGATAATAATAATAATAATAATAATAATAATAATAATAATAATAATAATAATAATAATAATAATAATAATAAAAGTATAAATACTAAAGAGCGTGCATGAGCGAACAGACATGGTAATTATATAATACTTTAATTTCTAGCTAAAACGGTTAGAGGGACAGCAAATCATGAGTCATGTGATTAGACCATGTTCATGTAAAAGATAACGAAAACGGTGCTCAGGAGAAAACGGTACTCAGAAAAACGGTGCTTGAATGTGGTACCGTAGGCGTTGTTTCACTTTCACATTTGAATGTAAGCTTCTACTTGCTTTCCTGTGCTTTATCCAATTTTTCTATTTTTTATATTAACATTGTTGCAACCTACCCGTTCATGAGTTTTCCCACTCCCCCTTATAATAGCAATTCTGGGAGATCCCAGTTTCCCGAGTTAAAGGTGAATAAACAACACGTCATTTGCAGTAATAATAATGGCCAGCAATATATAGTAAACATAAGATGGCCAGTAATAACAATATATTGTTCATGTAGTGGCGTAAAATAAATTCCATAGTAAACGTAGTTTCATATTGTGTCCTTCAGTTAGGTTTTGCTCCACCGAGACTCGCTTTGATCGCAATCTGTCCTGCCAAGCAGTGAAAGGATAAGCTGCGAGTAACTATGTCGGGGATACTTTCAACTTTCAGATGAACAATAGCGAAATACTAAACTGACAGCGTTCTTAGCATAATCAAATACCGAAATTGACGAATTTACATTGAATTTCGAAATACACTACACTCCTCCCGGGAGTCTTGTTCGGACTGTAGGCCTAGTTGTGCTGCAAGTTTGGAACTGAAGCATTGATGAAAAAATGGCTATTGAAAAACAACATCCGTAATCTTTAGTATATTTGGAAGCTCTTAATTAGTTTATAAAGAGGTAATGATCACGCCATACAATGAACAGAAAAGCTTGGCAAAAGCGAATGCAAACAACGCATGTGCAGTAACTCAGTCTCCTAACAGTAAATAATGAACTTAAACAATGTAATGGTGTTAACAAATTAATTAATCAGTAGGCCTACGTAAGTAATTATGCCCCAGCTCCCTCTCAGCATACTGACAAAATGCAAAACCAAACAGCTATCGTTATAATTATTTCCAGTTTCGTTATATAATAATCAAACAAAAACAAATGCAGCCGTTTCTAGTCGATTACAAGGAAGGGCCTCAGACATGTCCTTTGTCATGTCTTGCGTTTGGCCATTTTCAAACTGGTCACTGCGAATTGATGATGGTGGGACACCTTAATCTGATCGCTCACATCAAATCAAACTAGTATGGATGGCCCTGACTAGTACAGTTTTGCTGATCAACGTAATGCACAAACCCTTTCACCACGTTACAGTATCCCCACTAAGAAATGAATATTAACCCCGCTGTATATCTATCTATCTATCTATCTATCTATCTATCTATCTATATATATATATATATATATATATATATATATATATATATATATATATATATATATATATATATATGTGTGTGTGTGTGTGTGTGTGTGTGTGTGTGTGTGTGTGTGTGTGTGTAATCACCCACTATACAATAAGCTCCAACTAGACATCCAAAAGACTAAAGCTATTAAGGCTTTCAAGAGGAAAATTGAGACTTTTCTAAGTGTTTCGATATTGTGGATTTATCAATAAACGAGCAATATGCGGTGGGAAATTGTGAATGCCTTAGAATACACATGATATAATGGCTAAAGGTGTTGTAGAGAGCGTGGTAAAAGGGTTTGAGTATAGTCATGACCAGCAAAGCTATATATACTAGGTTGGTTTGCTGTGAGCGATCATGTGAAAATCTCCCACCAATCAACAGTGACTAGTGTGTTGATGGAAATGGCCAAACCCCAGACATGATTCATCATGTTTGAGGCCTTCGTCATGCACTGTACTGGAAGCGGCTGCATATATATATATATATATATATATATATATATATATATATATATATATATATATATATATATATATATTTATATATATATATATATATATATATATATACACATATATATACATACATATATAAATATATATATATATATATATGTGTATACATATATATATATATATATATATATATATATATATATATATATATATATATATATATATAATACAAAATTCTATTTGCTAATAGCATCAGTTGATGAAACTAAAAGAAAGATACATGAAATAATGAATGACATTAAGGCTTGGATGTTAACAAGAAAAGCTCAATGAAGATAAAAGTGAATGTATTATTTTTGGAAATGAAAAAGATATAAAAAGAATCGAATGCTTCCAAAGAATTGAAATAGGTCAATCGATCATTGACCTAAAGAAATCTGTCAGAAATCTTGGAGTAATCATGAATGATAGACTGACAATGAATGAACATAAATAATATGGTAATAAATTGTAACTATCACATTAAAAACATAGAATTTATTAGAATATACTTGAATAAAAAATCTATGGCCATACTCATTAATCACCACATATTTTCAAGAATTGATTACTGCAACTCACTGTTCTATGGCTTACCAAATTATCAGCTGAAGAAAATTCAGAGAGTACAAAACAGAGCCGCTAGATTAATAAAAGGACTACACAATAGGGATAGAATTACCCTTGCACTAATTAAATTACAATGGCTGCCGGTAAAGGCGAGAATTGAATACAAGCTACTCTTACTAACGTTTAAGATACTGAACCAAAATGAACCAAAATATCTAAAAGAATGCCTGAACAAACTAGAACTAGAAACAAATGTTACCATAAGACACATGAGTGACAAACATAGACTATCTGAACCAAGAACAAATAGTAAATTTGGTGAAAGGGCTTTTAGCTACTATGCGCCTAGACATTGTAATAAACTGCCAACTGAAATGAAGGCCCTAAAGGGAGCAATTGAATTTAAGATGAAACTAAAGACATTACTTTTCACAAGATCATGTGAATTGGAAGATGCCATAATCAAGGAATTGTATAAGTTATAATGAAAATGTTTCGTTAGATGATTGATATGGACCCGCCCGAGAAGTAGTTCACTCGACTTCAGTGGAGGGTTGGATTTAAACCCATAAAAAACAAGTTATATATATATATATATATATATATATATATATATATATATATATATATATATATATATATATATATATATATATATATATATAGAGAGAGAGAGAGAGAGAGAGAGAGAGAGAGAGAGAGAGAGAGAGAGAGAGAGAGAGAGAGAGAGAGAGAGAGAGAGAGAGAGAGAGATACATGGATACGAGAGAAAACTAAAGTAGAAGACATTATAACGTATGAAAAAGAAATTAACATTGGCAGGACATATACTGAGAATAACAGATAATAGATGGAAATCAAGAATAACATATTGGGTCCCTAGAATTTGCAAAAGAAGCAGCTGGAGGAAGTGTAGACGATGGATTGACGAAATAGGAATATATGCGGGAATACACTAGCACAAAAAGACCGTAAACAGACGCAGGTGGAGGAAAATGACTTTGTCCTGCAGTGGACTAGTAAAAGATGGATTTTGATGATGTGTATGTGTCTATTGTCTCCACAGTTCATAAGTGCATGACCATTTTATCGTAATTAACAACACCCTTGAAAGGTACGCTGTAAATAACAGTCGCTAACTCATGACAATATATCATTTAATTAACAAAAACTAGTCAAATTATGTCACTAACCTTTCAGTAGAGCTTCTCTCTCTCCGGTGCGATGTCCTGTTGATTTTCGGTTTGTTCGTTGGTTCGTTATAGATTCCACCCACCCTCCTCACAACACATGGTGGGAACACGGTCTCTTGCTTTGAATTTCGCTGTATGTAAAAACACATCACGAATTTTAGCTTTACACAATTACAATTTGATACTTATTGAACGCTTGGAAACTGATAAAAATAGAAATTAATTAATCATATGATTGAATATAATATGGAAAGTATTATAATGTTAGCTAATATGAATAGACTAAACGAAATATGGAAACATTAATGAATTACATTAAATAGATTGATTAGCCAGAATAGAGACCAACTACAAACATTGAAGGAAAACGCCTTTTTTTCATACTTTATGCTAATTCCCTTCCTTTCTCACGGATGAGAACTTAAGTTAGTTACCATAAAACCGGATTACAATACTTAATTAATTAATCGTAACATTTGTATTATAAAAGATTACTGAATTCCAAACTACCTCGTGAACAGATTACCACTACACGGACTAGGCCTATACAATCATGGTAAATGATAATGACAGTGTAATCAAGAACGTTATATAAACGATAATTAAAATAAAAATACGTAAGCATTACGAAGCTTCTTCAAACGCTTATTTATACGGTTGTTGAAAGCTATTCACCGTAATAGAAATCACAATTACTCAAACAAATTACGACACATTAATCACCAATAGGCCTACGAAATGAATACACGGGTGACTAAAGCGAACTATGAACACAATAACAACGTAAATTATGAACTGATGTAATGAAAATTGGAAGCTACTTCAACCTGCTGTTACTTCAACAGGGTCACTGAAAATGATCAGCCACACAAAACCACTTGAATCAACCGGTTTAAGAGAGGAATGTAAAGCAAATTACACTATTTCAACGTAAATTAATCTCGGATGTTATAATAGAATTAATTGGAAGTTTCTTCAACCCAATCTTAATTCAAACACAGTAACTAAAAATTATTAACCTGACGAAATCACTTAAATTAACCGGTTTACCATGGTAATGTAAATCAAATTACACTATAAAACGCAAATTAACCTCGGATAATATAACAATATTAATTGGAAGCTTCTTCACAAGATATAAATTCAAACACAGTTACTGAAAATGATCAACCACACAAAACCACTTAAATCAACCGGTTTACAAGCGGAATGTAAAGCAAATTACACTATTTCAAGTAAATTAACCCCGGATAATATAATATAATTATTTGGAAGCTTCTTCAAAACGATCTTAATTCAAACACGGTCGCTGAAAATAATCAACCAGACAAAATCACTATTAACCGGCGAACGAGGGGAATGTTTGAGCACTCAACCTCTTCCTGCGAACCTCACAGTGCAAACGCACAAACACAACTGCACTTGGGATAACAAACGGGGGACTCCTAACCCCAACCTCAGATTAACAACTGTTATGTTTTCAATAAGTTATTTGTTGTGGTCGGCCGGTAGTTTGGGACGGTATTTCACATTTACTTCGATCAGCTTAAACACCACGTTAGAAGAGAGAGAGAGAGAGAGAGAGAGAGAGAGAGAGAGAGAGAGAGAGAGAGAGAGAGAGAGAAACGATTATTATTCAAGGAAAATCTAACTATGATGATTTAACATTCTTTTATCCATTCGATTTATGATTAACAATGTCGCAGATTATTATTAATTTTGAACCTTAAAGACGAAGAACTACTTTTCTGGCGCTACTTAAGTTGACCGAAGTAAAGAGCGCGCCAATACATTTCGAGACAACTGGAAACCGGTTTCCTGCGCCTGCATCTTGCTATCTGATGACGTAACAATACTTCAATGTCATTGGCTAAATGGTATTACATCATAATGACATCACAATGACGTCATCATAATCTCGTTACTTGATTGGTTAAAAAGTTTATGAAAACTTAGATTTCCCGGGTCAACTTTAGGGTTTAGGCTCGTAGTCGTCGTTGACTTTGAGTGCTCGGTGGCCGGCTCTCGATAACTGTTAACTTTATCGTTATTTTTGTGATTATTACTGATTAATGTGTGATAAAGACGTCATAGAATGATATAATAAGATTTATGTGATAATACGAATTACGTGTAATGGAAGATACATCATCGTATAAGTGAAATCGTAGCAAAAGCAAATTGTGTTATGAAAGTGGAGATATCATGGTTGGTTTCGAGATCATTTTCTTATTTTTCGCCTTGCGTACTGATGCTGGATAACAACGTAATATATAAAAAATGGAGATAATACGAGAAATAAGTTGTGTAAATGTATCGCATATCAGTGAATTAGTTGCAAAATATTGTAACCTTATTTGAGATTGAAAGTTATGGCGTCCCCTACGGTGTTAAACGAAGCTACTGACAATTATTCATTATATGAAAAAAGTGATGATGAAGTATCAAATTCAGATGATAGTGATTGTGAAACGGAAAATGACAGTTATGAATATGACGGATCATAAGAAAGTAAAACTATTGCACGTACATCAGGTGGTGTGTGGGCGTACCTCATTGGTAAGGACGGTGACGTTATTCCAGTGCACAGAAAACGACAGTGATGAAGATGACGGATCATCTTCAGAAAGTGAAACTATTGCACGTGTAATCAGGTGGTGTGTGGGAGTGCCTCATTGGTAAGGACGGTGACTATATTCCAGTGCATTTAGTGCCACCCCTTGACTTATGCATTCACCATAGGCCAACACCTCCTCCGTGCTTAATTCAATTTTAATTTTTCCTGAGGTCTATGAAGCGTGAATAGATGATGAGTAGAGAAGTGTTAATTTAAAAGCTCAAGATAGAGGCGACTGTCGAACTGTAACCGAGGCCCTTTACGTCAATAGGCGTAGGAGGAGATGCTGGTGATGAATTATTCCATACAGAATACTAAATTAGATAGATAGGTACAACG
>NC_090744.1:126982391-127004891 GCF_036898095.1 Palaemon carinicauda | reverse complement strand
GGGACCAGGGAGGGCCAGGCAATAGTTGCTGATAACTCAGCAAGTAGACCTATAGGCTTCCCCAAACCCTCCATCCTTAGCTCACAAGGATTTTTAGCTTGTAGACGCTACAAGAACGTATCGAGCTTGACCGGGACTCGAACCCCAGTCCGGCAACTCGCCAGGCAGGCACGTTTCCAATAGGCCACCACAACCCTGGAGTATTGTGTCCGAGATTTCCTGGTAGTGAAGAAGAGCCTAGGATACTATTTGCTTTTAAAAACTATACACTACAGACTTTTTTTTTTATTAAATTTAATTTCTTAAAATAAAATTCCAAAACCTTCAATGCAATATGATACTGCTTTTGAAAAGAATTGTATTTGCCTTATTTTTACTACTTTATTTGAAAAACGTTATAATGAATTTCCTAGTGAGCATAAGTGTTTGTGCATTATTTAATACTGCACAAAGGGTATGATAGTCTTGGGTGCATATTGAAAATATGCTGACATAAACATATTGTTTAAAAAATGTTGATCCTACTGGGGGTTTTGTTGCGAACTCAATAAATACTTGAAGAAAATACTTAAAATACTTAAATTTGATACTTAAAAACCTTTCAATTTTATATTTATCATAATTTCTAAACTTATATGTCATCATCATCATCATCATCTCCTACGCTGTTGACGAAAAGGGCTGTCATCATCATCATCATTATCATCATCATCATTTCCTACGCCTACTGACGCAAAGGGCCTTGATTAGATTTCACCAGTCGTCTTTATCTTGAGCTTTTAATTCAATACTTCTCCATTCATCTTCTACTTCACGCCTCATAGTCCTCAGCCATGTATACCATGGTATGAATGTATAATCATATACGCATGCTTATTGATGTCATTCCTTTGATTGACATCGTTCAAATACTTAACTTCGCCAGGCACATTAAGTTTTATGGTTTCACTTAAAAAAAAAATGATTGAATTCAAAGATTAATTTAACGATCTTTTAGACTTAGTTCATATGGATGTCGTCACATTTTGAAAGGTCACGATATTAATACGTTGGTTGGCGAGGCTAAATATTTATATAGTTTATAATAAAGATTTATTATAATAATTTCCTTAAAATATTTCATTTTAATTGTTCATTACTTCTGTTGTAGTTTATTTATTTCCTTAATTCCTTTCCTTCCCGGGTTTTTTTTTTCCCTGTTGGAGCTCTTGGGTTTATATCATACTCCTTTTCAAACTAGGGTTGTAGCTTAGCTATTAGAGTTCTCTTGCTTGAGGGTGCACTCGGGCACACTTTTTTTTTTTATTTAATTTATCTTTCTCTTGTTTTGTTAAAGTTGTTATAGTTTATATTGAAATATTTATTTAGATGTTGCTGTTCTTAGAATATTTAATTTTTCCTTGTTTCCTCTCCTTACTGAGCTATTTTCCCTGTTGGGGCCCCTGGGTATGAGCATCCTGCTTTTCTAACTAGGGTTGTAGCTTATCTAGCAATGATGATGATAATATTTATAATAATAATGATAATAATCATCATCATCATCATCATCATCACTTCCCCCTACGTCTATTGACGCAAAGGCCCTCAATAATAATAATAATAATAATGATAATAATAATGATAATAATATCAACAATAATAAGTATATATGCATTTATATTTGAGTTCTCGCATTTTCATACCAGTTGATCAATATTTGTAGGCATAAATTTGCTTTCATACGAAGCCGAAATAAAAGATAACCTGTGTTTACTTTCGCACGGCGAGCGGCATCCCGACCTCCCTATGTTTTATGTTTACCTTCTCAACAATTTTTCTCTTCTCGGTCTATCTATTCTCGCCAATTCGCATCTCGGACTTTATGTAAACAAAGTTCGAGCAACGATTCATAAATAATGCGTTTTTGGGGGAGAAGGCGGAAATAGAAGAGGGAGTTTCCGCAAGTAGCCTATATCTCAATCTACAAAAGAGTATTAAAACTGAACTGAAGCAAATATATTCTCTCGCTGGTTCGTACTCGGCTGAAATAAAAATAAACATTGATTATAAAAATAGAATCGTCTATCTATCTACCACGGCACTTAGCCCAAATTTCGGTGGGTAGCCAACTTATAAAATAGTAAAAGGAGACTTTTCTTCTCTTTGCTCCTCCCAGCCTGACGAGGGATTCAGCCGAGTTTGGTTGGTACTGCTAAGGTAGGTGGGTATTAGATTGTCCTACCTATAGGAAGACACGGGCTCTTGCACAAATGGCAGTGCGTAATACTGCTATAGTCAATTCTTTTTAGTGAGGCAGATTTGCACAGACTCGCAGGGGTGCCCTTTTAGCTCGGAAAAGTTTTCTGCTCGCTGATTGGTTGGACAAGATAATTCTAACCAATCAGATAGCAGGAAATATTTCCAAGCTGAAAGGGCACCGCCATAAGTCAGTGCAAATGCGCATCATTAAAAAAAATTGAGTATAGGGTGCCACAGCCCACCCTCCCCCGTTATCCACCACAAGGCGACCGGAGGAAGCTGCAGGGCCTATCAGAACGTCACAAAAAAAGAAAAAATCGTATTTGGAAAAATGTTAAACTTAACGCCAGTATGAATAGGATCTCAGGAAGTAAAAAAAAAAAATCCTTTCAGGAAAAGACTATAGGAAAAATTTACTTCTCATTCAAAAAAAAAAAAAAGCGAATTTTCCGGCATACACATTACAAATCAACATAAGCTGTAACTAAAAGTGACATTGAGTATATGATTTTGTACCGCACGTGTTTTATATATATATATATATATATATATATATATATATATATATATATATATTATATATATATATATATATATATATATATTCAAATAAGCCATATATATTTGTGATACATTAATGTCTGGATTCTCTTAACGACCTCGGGATCAGAGCCCCAGGCGAAATCACACAAAGACAAGAGCTTGGCTCCGGCCGGGAATCGAACCCTGGTCGGCAAGCTTGTATAGACAGTGACTAAGCCACTTGGCCAAGTGGCTTAGTCACTGTCTATACAAGCTTGCCGACCAGAGTTCGATTCCCGGCCGGAGCCAAGCTCTTGTCTTTGTGTGATTTCGCCTGGGGCTCTGATCCCGAGGTCGTTAAGAGAATCCAGACATTAATGTATCACAAATATATATGGCTTATTTGAATATGAAAAACACGTAAAAATGTGCAAAATTTATCATATATATATATATATATATATATATATATATATATATATATATATATATATATATATATATATATATATATATATGTATATGCGTCAGTTTATTCAACAAAATAACGAACTCATATACAAAGGGTTGAGGGCAACAATAGCACAAACATTCCAACAGTGAGAAACATGCAATGGCAATCTTAAACAGGTTGTTTTATTATCAGTGTGGGAGAGATAAGAGACAATAGCATTGCAGGTCAATCTGGATTTAAAAGACAGAAGACCTTTTGGAAATAGATCAGATAGCAACAGCTGGAGTCAAAACTATGAATAATAATAGAGAGAGTTATGGGATACAAATTATGTATCAGTTGAAGTTTGTGTTTAAGTAATACAGTATTGCATAGCTCATTATTGTTATTTCTGTATTAATTAAAACTCTATCGACTACTACTATTATTATACTGTCATTATTATTACTAGTGTGGTAATAGATTATTATTATTATTATTATTATATATCATTATTATTATTATTATTATTATTATTATTATTATTGTTATTATCATTATTATTATTATTATTATTATTAAACCTATTAGTATAATCATAAATATTACCATTATTATTATATTATTATTATTATTATTATTATTATTATTACAGTTATTAGTATAATCATAAATATTACCATTGGTATCATTATTATTATTGTTATTATTTTTATTATGATTATCATTATTATTATTATTATCATTATTATTATTATTATTATTATTATTATAGTTATTAACTGCACTAATCTAAAGTGTAAAGCAATGTTTTTTTTTTTTTTTTTTTTTTTTTGGGGGGGGGTGGCCTTATTATGACTGCATGTATTTAACCCTTATAGAAGATACAAATAGTAAAGCACATGCCATTTTATTGATTTGATATAATTACGACCAATGGATAATAACTTAAACAAAAGGTGCATTTAGTAGAGTGCAGACATCCGCCGCGGCAGCTTATTTTTCGACCTTTTGCTCGACCTTGACCTTGACCTTTGACCTTAACATGTAATAATTTCCGGGGATTTTCATACACTCAAATATGAACCAAGTTTGAACTCTCCGTGACAACGATGTCTAAACTTTTGGCTGATTACGTGAATTGGACATTTTGCTTGACCGTGACCTTGACCTAAAATTTAACCATTCCGGATTTTTATATACGAGTAAATCCCTGGAAGTTTCATTACTCTACGATTAAAATTGTGGCCAGGAAACTGTTTACAAACAAGCAAACACACAAATTTCAAACATATAAACAGGGGCGAAAACATAACATTTCAACTTCGTTGGTGGAGGTAAATATTATAGTATCTACGAGAAATGGAAAATTACCCATCTTCCAAAGATCCACCACTTCCATAATAATCTCTCTCTCTCTCTCTCTCTCTCTCTCTCTCTCTCTCTCTCTCTCTCTCTCTCTCTCTCTCTCTCTCAGTCATGAAACAAGACCAAATAACTGCCATTATGACATTACCCACCGATATCAAATCAAAGCGAAATCATCACCGTGAAATTAACCATTATATTTCCTCACTTTTTCCCTCGATAAATCCAATTAAGAAATACCATTCGACATGTTATTCCATCAAAATGTAATCTAGTTTATTAATACTAAAAGACTCATCCTGATTAAATCCATAACTTTGTTTTTCAAAAACAGATATTGAAGATGGGATAAAAACAGTTAAAGTAATCAACGAATCATCTCTTTGATTTACGGCGATGAGGAATTTTTGATAATCAATATGTTTGATGATGATGATAATATCAAAGGGATATCAATCGGGTATGTTCATCTACACAATCATACATTTCCACTGTTGATCGGAATTGATGTTATTATTATTATTATTATTATTATTATTATTATTATTATTAAAAGCTAAGCTACAACCCTAGTTGGAAAAGCCAAATGCTATAAACCCAAGGGTTTCAACTGGGAAAAATAACCCAGTGAGGAAAGTACAAAAGGAAATAAATTAACGACCTGAGAAATAATGAATAATTAAAATTAAATATTTTAAAAAACAGTAACATCAAAACATATTTCATATATAACTATAAAAAGACTTATGTCAGTTATTATTATTATTATTATTATTATTATTATTGTTATTATTATTATTTTTATTATTATTATTATTATTATTACTAGCTAAGCTACAACCCTAGTTGGAAGAGCAATATGCAATTAGCCCAATAGCTCCAACAGGGGAAAATAGCCCAGTGAGGAAAGGAAATAAAGAAATAAATAAACGATCTGAGAAATAATGATTAATTAAAATAAAATATTTTAAAAACAGTAACAACATCAAAACTGATATTTCATATATAAACTATAATGAGACGTACGTCAGTTATTATTATTATTATTATTATTATTATTATTATTATTAAAAGCTAAGCTACGACCCAGTTGGAAAAGCAAGATGCTATAAACCCAAGGGTTCCAATAGGGAAAAATAGCCAAGTGAGGAAAAAAATAAAGAAATAAATTAACGATCTGAGAAATAATGAGCAATTGAAATATAATATTTTAAAAACAATAACAAGATTAAAACAGATATTTCATATATAAACTATGAAAAGACTTATGTCACCCTGTTCAACATAAAAACATTTGCTGCAAGTTTGAACTTTTGCCATATGTTCACCGTCAGTAATTAGATAATTTGTCCTTCTTTCCATACAATTATGAATAATTAATTGGATAGCATCAAGTTGATTCAGAAATACCTCATTTCAGTTAATGAAATACATTATATGCATCATCAATGGCTTTAGATATAGTTGAGTAAATGGTAATAATTGATTAATTGTATCATCTTCATTGTTATTAGTATCATTAATGATATTGTTATTGTTGATATTGGTACTATTATTTTGAAAATTAGGTTGACATAATTTTTCTACATTTTTTGACCTTAGAAGTTTAGTTTTTTTTTCTTTTAGAAAATTCAGTTAATCTCATATATAACAATAGAATTTCAAAGGTTTATATATCAAAGATATTAGATTTTGAACTTGTGGAAAAAAATGAGAACTTTGAGCTGGTAGAAAAACTGAACAAAGCAGAATTTATATGTATATATATATATATATATATATATATATTTGTATGTATGTGTGTGTGTATGTATACACACACACACACATATATATATATATATATATATATGTGTGTGTGTGTGTGTGTGTGTATGTGTGTGCGTGCGTGTATGTATGTATGGCTTTTTACTGTAACCTATTTGTTCAGGTTAATGAAATACCATTTTCGATACGTCATTTACGTATTTTATCTTCCGGTATTAATCACACCGATATTTGAAAATATTCCCCTGTAGTTAGAAAAAATATTTACAAAGTTTCCTGTTTTATTATTGATTACTCTCGATAAATAAACATTTGTTTTTTCGGTTCGTTTATTTTATTTCAGTTAATGTAATTAACTGTAATGTTTCAGTAAGCCTTCGGGAAGCTTCAATACAAGCTGTAATAGTAAAGGAGGTGGGGGGTTGTTGTTGTTGAGGATAGTTGGGGTTATAGGGGGTTGTAAGGGTTATAAATAGAAGTTTTGGGGAGGGGAGGGTTACTAAATGTTTTGCTTGCAATTTTGACTTAACCATATAACAATAAAAGGGGTCATTTTGGCACTAGTATAAAGGTATCTTTACTAGGATTTTTTAGAAACGTTACGGTAAATATTGTTTTAAACCATAATTATATATCGGCGTATTCTATGACCAAACTGATATATTTTCTTTTTTAAAACATATTATGTGATTAAACTAATATATTTACGTCTAGAAAACATTTTTACGTAACTAGTCTGATATATTTACATTTTGAAATATGTTTTGTGATAAAACTGATGTATTTACATTTTGAAAATCTGTTACGTAACTAATCTGATACATTTACGTTTTGAAAACATATAACGTGGCTAAACTGATATATTATATTTTGAAAACAAATTACGTGACTAAACTGATATATTTACAGCTTGAAAACATATTACACAACTAAACATATGTTTACTTCTTGTAAACATATTATGTGACTAAACTGATATATTTGCTTCTTGTAAACATATTATGTGACTAAACTTATATATTTACATCTTGTAAACATCTTATGTGACTTAATTGATATATTTACATCTTGTAAACATATTATGTGACTAAACTTATATATTTACATCTTGTAAACATATTATATGACTAAACTCACATTTATACATCATACATAAATGATAGATTCACAAGTGGAAACAATTTTACGAATCTACCAATAGATTAAATCATCAAAGTCCTTCACCAAAAAATCTCTTTCGAAATCAGAACTACGTTTCCAGGAATTCCATCGCTGATATCAGGACTGAAATTCCTCATAGGCCTAGAGCCAGATTCTGACACAAATATTTATAAGGCATTGCACTTAAAGGTCAGATCGCTTTGATCGAATCCTTTTGGTGATCGTGTCAACACGTGTCATTTTTATTACACACGCACACAAATATATGTCTAAGTTTACGTTGATTAGTATTCGATCAATAGTTGTGGTGGCCTATTGGAATTGTGCCTACAGGGTGATCACCCGGACTGGGGTTCGAGTCCCGCTTAAAACTCGTTATTATCTTGTAGTGCTTGAAACCTTACCATGAGCTAAGGATATTGCTTTTAGGTGAGCTTATAGGTGTACCTGATTATATCGGCAGCCATTACCTGGCCCTCCTTGGTCCTAGCTTGGGTGGAATGGTGGCTTTGGCACTGATCATATGCATATATAATCAGTCTCTTGTTATCGCAGATCAAAGAATTATCCTCCTTTGTTTGGAAATGGATCTTTATGCAAATACAATATCGTCTAGAGTTACCGAGGGGCATTTTGCAATTATATTTATGTTAGATCAGACAAATGTTTCTGTCAGTTTCCTTTGTGTTTCTGTAATGTATTCAGCAGATTAATATGTTCTTATTAATTCATACTTTCATATTTTGTAAATTCAATTCAGCGTAATCTGAATCTATTTTAATTACTATTAAGAATTTCGAAATATTATTTATCTTATTTCTAAGGTTGGCAAGACAGCAATTGTTCGCTAATTTGATTATGCAAAAAAGAAGACTTCTATATTTATAACCTTAATAATTGCTAGTCATTCTGCTAATCGCTTTTATGCTTCATGTATAGAAAAAAGGGAAAATTAAATATTTCATTGTATTTCTAATTCAAAAATTTCACTTTTGGAAGATGAATTGATGAATAAATTATGTTCTTAACGCCTTTACGGTTCTTGATTTAGATGGCAACAAACTTCTCAGAGAGAGAGAGAGAGAGAGAGAGAGAGGAGAGAGAGAGGTCAGGTCTTTCATATATATAATGTAATCTGGAATTATGCAATAAAAGAGAGAGAGAGAGAGAGAGAGAGAGAGAGAGAGAGAGAGAGAGAGAGTCAGCCCTTTCACATACATAAAGTAATCTGAAATTGTGCAATAATTGAGAGAGAGAGACTGTCAACCCTTTTACATGCATAAAGTAATCTGGAAATGTGCAATGAGAGAGAGAGAGAGAGAGAGAGAGAGAGAGAGAGAGCGTCAGCCCTTTTACATACATAAAGTAATCTGGAATTGTGCAGTGAGAGAGAGAGAGAGAGAGAGGTCAGGTCTTTCATATATATAATGTAATCTGGAATTATGCAATAAGAGAGAGAGAGAGAGAGAGAGAGAGAGAGAGAGAGAGAGAGAGGCAGCCCTTTTACATACATAAAGTAATCTGAAATTTTTGCAATAATTGAAAGAGAGAGAGAGAGAGAGAGAGAGAGAGAGAGAGAGAGAGAGAGAGAGTCAACCCTTTTACATGCATAAAGTAATCTGGAAATGTTCAATGAGAGAGAGAGAGAGAGAGAGAGAGAGAGAAGAGTCAGCCCTTTTACATACATAAAGTAATCTGGAATTGTGCAGTGAGAGAGAGAGAGAGAGAGAGAGAGAGAGAGAGAGAGAGTCAGCCCTTTTACATACATGAAGTAATCTGGAATTGTGCATTGAGAGAGAGAGAGAGAGAGAGAGAGAGAGAGAGAGGGTGTTCATATCACCGTTGCAGCAAAATAGAAAAATAAAAAACAAGGAAAGAAAAAACAAAGTTGAAAGCAATAGCAGAAGCAGGGGACAAAAACAGTAGATTTAAAGTAAATTGCTAATACCAACGGCTTAAGCATGTTTCCCGTGAAACCTTTCAGGCTTTGTAAAAATGCCACTCAAAATAATTTCATAACTATTATAGTATATCCTTTTTCCATGAATAATTTCTATGGTCTTCCATTGTCTAGGGTTAGAGTTCTCTTGCTTGAGGGTACACTCGGGCACACTATTCTATCTAATTTCTCTTCCTGTTTTGTTAAAGTTTTTATAGTTTATAAAGGAAATAATTATCTTAATGTTACTGTCTTAAATTATTCAATTTTTCTTGTTTCCTTTCATCACTGGGGTATTTTCCCTGTTGGAGCCCCTGGGCTTATAGCATCCTGCTTCTCCAATTAGGGTTGTAGCTTAGCAAGTAATAATAATAATAATAACAATAATAATAATAATAATACAGTTTTCAATATACGATGTGGTAACGTCCTTGACTGGCGAACGCTAGACTGGGGTTTCGAGTCCTGCTCAACTCGTTAGTTCCTTTGGTCGCTGCAACCTCATCATCCTTGTGAGCTAATGATGGCTGTGTTGTGTTTGGGGGAGCTTATAGTTCTATTTGCTGAGTCATCAGCAGCATTGCCTGGCTTTCCTTGGTCCTAGCTTAGGAGGAGAGGGGCTTGGGTGCTGATTATATGTACAGTATATATGGTTAGTCACTAGTGTATTGTCCTACTTGATAAGGTAATGTCACTGTCCCTTAACTCTGCCATTCATGAATGGCCTTTAAACCTGTCTCTTTGTAACTGAAAGAATTGTTAATAACCAATCAAAGTAAATAATCTATTCATCAGTTGATAATTAATTCAAGGTATTAAATAAAAATTTCACTTGCCTGGCATTTCCGAAAAATCTTTTTGGAAAAAAAACACTTTAAACCTCCTTGTTAAAAGACATTGTATTATTTATCTTTCAATTTAAATGTTAAGTAAGATTAAAATTGCACCAGTTATTCAAGTCTGAAATTCTTTCTCGTTTGAATTATTCAATTATTTAATTATTCGTTAACAAAATTAATTATGAAAATCATCGACCCCGTTACTTCTTCTTCTTCTTCTTCTTCTTCTTCTTCTTCTTTCAACTAATGTATGTTCAGATTATTTGCGAATCATTACTACTAAGGAACTTTTGGATTACTTCAATTAAGGATAATGAGAAATTTGAAGTTTGCTAATGAAAGGCTTCGATAAAACTTCATTATTCTTTAACCCACATGAAGTCTTGTATTCATTTAACTTTTCTTTTATGAACTTCTATTCTTTTGTAATTAGTTTTTTCTTGGTTTCAATCATACATCGGTTATGAACGAAGGAAACCAGTAATATTCTTACTCATGCAAACACCTAAACACGTGCTTATATGTTTTAGGAAATATATATATATATATATATATGTGTGTGTGTGTGTGTGTTTGTGTATATATATATATATATATATGTGTGTGTGTGTGTGTGTGTATGTGTATGCATACATTCATAAATCTCCATTTTTATGTATTATATACATATTTATAAATGTATATACATACATGTGTATTTATTTGTGTGATATATATATATTTATATATATATATTCGTGTGCATATCATAACATGAGAGTGAGTTATCTAAAGACTCACAGTAACTATATTTAACTATATCTTACTCTCTTGATCAGAGAGTATCCAATCATTGAACATATAAAACCTAATAAAAGCAGCCTAACTTGATTTAGATCAATAAGACAGGAAGAGTGACTTCTTATTAGCTATAGTTAATGTTAATTAAGGAAGATGGCTTGTACTTTGAATATGAAGGCGGTGTGTTTTTGTGTATGAATGTTCTGCCCAAAAATAGTGATTCAAGTCAAGTTAAAAGAGGTCATATAATATCCCTAACTGTTAATGGTTTTAATATTTTGATAGTTGGTTCAGATTTTTGACTAAAATAAGTTTATGTATCTTACTGCAGAGAGAGAGAGAGAGAGAGAGAGAGAGAGAGAGAGAGAGAGAGAGTTACAAGAAGTGGCAAGGATTTTTGGATGTCTCAAAGACTTTTTAGTTCATCTGCGGAGACTCCATTTGCTCTTGGATATAGAGAATTAGTTTTAACGTTTAGAGAGTTTTTGTGATCTTGTCTAACAGACAGACAGACAGACAGGCAGGCAGGCAGGCAGACAGGCAGAGGAATATGATAAAGGTTCATAGTATTTCCGACAAACAGGCAGAGAAAAAAATTGGAAAGACGAGAGAGAGAGAGAGAGAGAGAGAGAGAGAGAGAGAGGAGAGAGAGAGAGAGGGGGGGGGGGTACACCCATTGCATAAGTAAAAGACGAATTAATAACGAAATGATAAAATGAATGAGGGCAAATACCATTCGTCTTGCATTGTCACTTGAAAGTCGCCTTTCGGTTCGTTGGTGGTGGATATAAAAATCACTTCACCCCTTCCCTTTCATCTTTGTCTCACACAAAGCCAATATATCCATCCTTCTATTCTTAAACATACTTCTAATTCTCACATCTTTTACTCTCTATCGTACTACCTCCACGCACATTCAGACACTCCAAAACTAGAGTGTGGGGAGCCGTCACTCTCCACCAGCTACACATATTTGAAATCTCACAGAGAATAAGATACAGGAGATGGATTGTACCTTGAGTATGAAGGCAGTGTGGTTTTGTGTATTTATGTTCTGCCCAAAATAGTGATTATGGTCCAGTCTGTCGGTTCGTTTGTGGTTAAAAAAAAAAAAAATAAAAATAAAAAAAAACGCATTAAGTGGGCGAAGGACTCGATCTATCACCGACGGTTTTCTGAAGGAAATATGTTTGACAAATAATTACGGTCCTTTAAAAAGGACCCCAAGATAGATAAGCGGAAGGTGTCATTCCTGCGTCTTTAAGTAGGATATCAGAGACAATCCGAAACATTCATATATCTTCATGAGAACAAGCTACTGTGTGTCGTCTTGAGAACAATAACTTTTTATGTTGTATAGAAATTTTAATCATATCGTAAGAATTCAAGAGATTATTTTTCCCTCGCTATAATTCCCCCATATCACCAAAGACAACAGGAAATGAAAACATTCCCATCATTGTTATAATCCGTAACCAAAATTATTTCTTCTTCTCCCCGGAAAAATATTTTGACTCAGGAATTTATATAAATTTTCCAGGTGTCATATTTCTAAAAGGATTCGCATACGGAGACTTTAATTTATTTGTTATTTTTATCCTTTCGATGACGTTCTTGAATTTTTCTGGGATCGGTTTTTAAGGTAAAGAAAAGTAAAGACATAATTTGAATTCTGGTGGTTTTGTAATCTTTGTTATATGAAAATTTACCTTTTAAGACAGTTTACTATACAACTTACATGGGAATATTAATGTACTGTTGCTAATGATAATAATAACAATAAACATTATTATTATTGTTATTATTATTATTATTATTATTATTATTATTATTATTATTATTATTATTATTTCAATGATAGTAATAGTAATAATTATTATTATTATCATTAACTTTTATTATTATTATGATTATTATTTTTAATATGCTAATCATTATTATTATCATTATTATTATTAATATTATTATTATTATTATTATTATTATTATTATTATTATTTTGACAATTCAACGTTTATATAAGTAAAAGTTCCTCTTTTACCTCCTGTAGAGCTCAAAAAAAAAAAAATACCATTTAGAATTTTCAATTTGATACAGCAACAGCTATAATACTAACAATGATAATAATAATAATAATAATAATAATAATAATAATAATAATAATAATAATAATAATAATAATAATAATAATAATATTGTCTCCTTTCGTAACAGAACAGAAAGAGTTCACCCATTAGGAACTTTACGACTCTCACTTTTTATAGGGTTTCAATATCAAATTATCCAATATGATGATTAAAATAAAACCATAATACGTATAAGAACGATAGAAAAGAAAATAGTTACAGATCCATTCAACCTCTTCTTATTCTTTAAGTTTGAGCATCAATATATAATTTTGACGAATTTTGATAAGGAATAAATTCCAATTAATGTTTCAATATTAGTGAAAGAGGATTTTTAACTCAAATAAATTAAATGTTTAAATTGTTATTTATTTGCGTTTTGTTTTTATTCAAATATGGCTGTTGGAAACTCATCAATTTCACTAAACATATTTGCGTCAAAGGAGTTCAAATAATATTATAGAATATATGTAATTTATTTTACGTGCATATTTTATATATAAGATAATTACGTAATTTCATTATCATCATAACTAGCCGTTATTAGTCCAATGTAAAACAAATGCCTCAGGCATGTCATTCTACTAGTGTCTGTTTGTGGTGTATCTACGCCGGTCTACACCCGAAACTTTCTTAGCTTGTCAATCCATCGTCTTCTCTTCCTTACCCTGCTTCGTTTGCAATATCTAGGGACCCATTCTGTTATTATTAATGCTCATCTATTAACTAGTATTTGTAACGGAAATATAAAAATAGAGAATATTTATATATAATATATATATATATATATAGATATATATATATCTATATTTAAATATACTGTATATATTCATATATTATATATATATATATAAGGGCAGGATATATAACGAGAATGACAGGCAATAGATGGACATTATGAATAACAGAATGGGTTCCTAGAGATTGTTAAAAGAAGCAGGGGTAAGAAGAGAAAACGATGAATCGACGAACTAACGAAGTTTGTGACCATTGGACTGGCGCAGAAAAACCATAAACAAACGCAAACGGAAGCATATATCTGAGGCCTTTGTTTTACAGTGGACTAGTAACAGATGATGATGATGAGTATATATATATATATATATATATGTATATATATATATATATGTATATATATGTATATATATATATATATATGTACATATATATATATATATATATGTATATATATATATATATATATACATATATATATATACATATATATATATATATATATGTGTGTGTATATATATGTGTATATATATATATATATGTGTGTGTGTGTGTATATGTATATGTATATATATATATATATATGCGTGTATGCATATATAAAAATTTTTGTGTATGCGCAATGCATAGAAATGCAGAATGGATGAATTGAAATGAGATTTTCAAATTACACTGCAGCGGTCAGAAGGTTACTCAAAATTCTAAATGAACAAGGGAATGGTTTTGATCAAAGAGAACGAAGCTTCCTCAAATATTATTTTCTTTTTCAAATTGCAGATAAAAATTCTGATGGAATTTCCATGAGGGCCAATGACCTTTTCAGCGAAGAATCGAACCTTTCTTTATCATAGCTTTTGATGGGCCAGGATCGTCGGCCTTATTAACAGGAATTAAAAATCCTGCAACATTCCTCTTTTTCTAATTATAAGCAAATTCCCCCATGGGGAATGTGATACGCTATGTCAATTTATCGCATATTTATGGGTAAATAATTTTTGGAAAAGTGAAGACATAATATGGTTGTTCTTATAACGTTTATATATATAGGCCTATATATATATATATATATATACACATGTATACATATATATATATATATATATATACACACATATATATATATATATATATACATATATATATACATATATATATATATATATATACATACATACATATATATATATATATATATATAAATATATATATATATATATATATGGACCTATCAAGAACTTTTTTTAAGTTGAGAAATTGAATAGGGTTTTGATATTATTGGAAACTTTTATTATTGCTTTGAAAATACAAACAAGAATATAAAGATTATTTTGGCCTCAGCAAAGACTTTTTATTTTTCAACTATGGAGATTTTTTATTTTGTTGGAAACGTATTTTACTGCTTTGAAAACATAAACAGATGTATAAAAATTCTCTTTGTCCCATAAACATGAATTTATTCATAGAGAAAAGGTTGCAACAACCTATTACGCTGTTAGAAAAAAAAACTAATTTTAATCTGATATTCTTCATAAAAATAAACTGTTTTCATCCGTATTTCAGTAAAATACAGGCGTCCGTAATTTTAACGTTACTTTTACGGGTTGGTGACCGTAATATCACTCTTTTACGTTAATATATCCGTTTTTAAAGCGTTAAAAATCATGGAATAAATATTGCCAGACATTTACCGTTTTTCAATGCATATTTTAATAGTGTGGGATGTGGGAACTTCTTTTTGATCTCTCATGCAATATCAATCGTTGGGGGTCTATGACTTTTGCCAGTTGGGCAAATTGTTTCAGGCTCTGCTGATCACATGCACAGTTTTAGCTATTCGATATTGGCGACTTGAAACAGAATAAGGGCATAAAATATTTCAATCTGGAATAAAAAATACCAGCTGTAAAGTTTCACATTTTGAGAACAGGTGACGTTTTGTATATGCTTTTCCTTTTGCTGGATTATTCCCTGGAAAATTCACGAATAGAAACAGGAAGTGAAAATACATTTAGATTGAAAATATATTTGTGATCATATCCTACAGAAAACTATTAAAGGTTTAAAGGCAGCTCATGAATGGCAGAGGCAAGGGAGAGGGACAATGCCCTAGAGACTGACCATATTACATATCATCAGCGCCCAAGCCCTCTCACCACCCAAGCTAGGACCAAGGAGGGCCAGGCAATGGCTGCTGATGACTTAGCAGATAGACCTATAGGCTCTCCCAAATCCCTCATCATTAGCTCACAAAGATGGTGAGGTTGAAACGACCAAAGGAACTAACGATTTTGAGCGGGTCTCGAACCCCAATCTGGCAATCACCATGCAAGGACGCTACCACCAGGCCACCACAACCCTATTAATCAACATCAGGATATATTGTGAACTTGTGAGGTAGTTGGCTGACAAGTTTTGAAAATATGAAAGGAAAACCTAATAGGCGGAGGAACCTGTTTGTTATTTTACCCTGATAAATTCATCAGCTGAAATTTAAGGAAAAACAGTGCTTAGGTTTTACTTTTAGTTAACACGATGTCAGTTGAAGTTATTCTAGTAATTGTGCAAACAATTATATAGTAGTAATGAGAAGGCTTTGATAATTCCTATTTTCATTATAATGCATATTCATTATATGTATACATGCATACATACGCACACACACACACACACATATATATATATATATATATATACATATATATATAAATATATAATATATATATATATATATAATTTATATATATATATATATATATATATATTTTATATATATATAAATAAATATATATATATATATATATATATATAAATATATATCATATGCATATATGGTCAGTATATAGGACATTGTCCTGCTTGATAAGGCAATGTCACTGTCCCTTACCTCTGCCATTCATGAGCAGCCTTTAAACCTAAGCTTAGCTAATCGTGTCCAGGACGAGTAAATCAACATATGAAAAAACTCTGGAAAAACTCTGCAACAAGATGCAGGCAGGAGGAGGGTTGCAAAATCGCCTGTGGCAAAGAAAACCACGCGAATTTATTATTCATAAATGAATGCTAGACTACCAAAAATGAAATAGTTGTTTGCTGGCGTCGCTCAAAATCCTAATGTGAAATGTTACGTGAGAGAGGAAAGTGAATTTTGTGTTGACTTTGCATGTAACGTCGGATGTTAAGCATAGACTGCATGCTTTGAGACATGAGATTATGGATGATATTCATGGTCGTCTTTACTTATTCATGAAATGTATTAGAAATCTTTGCTCACATTTTTCTGGCGTTCACCAGTCAGGGACATTACCACATCGGCCATCACAATCCTAAGTTCCTTTGTCTTCTCTGTTTGTGTAATTCTACATTTGACTTTTTAGTTACACTGTTAAAAAACTTAGTTTTGATATTAAATTCTCCGTTAAAATCTACTGTTCTCAGCCGTATATCAGTAAAATACAGGCAACAGTAAGTTTTACCATACTTTGTTATTATCTTTTACGGGCTGGTACCCGTAATATCACTTTTTTACGTCAAAATATCCGTTTTTAAAACGGTAAATGACTGGAAACATTTATTCCAGGATTTTTACCGTTTTTTTTCGGCGTATTTTTAACAGTGTGGGAAATGATAAGCATATAAGCGTTGAGCATGAACAAGTTTAAAAGAGATTTGAAAATAAGATAATGGTGAGAAGGTAACCCATTTTATTTCTATCCATATCAAAAGGAGGAGATTTATCATCATAAAAGAATCAAAATTAATACGTGAGTGTATTTGGACAAAAGAAAAGAATAGTTTCACCAACATTTTTTATATTTTCGTAAAAGAATTCAGATGGAATTTCCATGAGAGCGGATGACTCTTCACTGGAGGATCGAACCTTTCAATGTCATTCATTGGCCAGGGCACCAGTCACCCGTTGAGATACTACCGGTAGAGATTTACGGGGTCCTTTGACTGGCCAGACAGTACTTCAGTGTATCCTTCTCTCTGGTTACGGTTCACTTTCCCTTTGCCTACACATACACCGAATAGTCTGGCCTATTCTTTACATATTCTCCTCCTTCTACTCCACTGTAATTGTTAAGTGGCTATTTTCCTCTTGTTAAGGTTAAAAGAGACTCTTTAGCTATGGTAAGCAGCTCTTCTAGGAGATGGAAACTCCAAACTCAAACCATTGTTCTCTAGTCTTGGGTAATGCCATAGCCTCTATACTATGGTCTTCCACTGTCTTGGGTTAT
Source organism: Palaemon carinicauda (assembly GCF_036898095.1). NCBI lineage: Eukaryota > Metazoa > Arthropoda > Malacostraca > Decapoda > Palaemonidae > Palaemon > Palaemon carinicauda. The sequence goes on along the minus strand of NC_090744.1, from coordinate 126,986,745 downwards.
AGTTTTCTTGATTGTGGGTATACTCGGGCACAATTTTCTTTCTTATTTCCCTTCTTTTTGTTCAAGTTTTTATAGTTAATATAGGAAATATTTATTTTAATATTGTTACTATTCTTAAAATATTTATTTTTCCATGTTTCCTCTCCTCACTGGGCTATTTTCCCTGTTGGAACCCCTTGGGCTTATAGCATTCTGCTTTTTCAACTAGGGCTGTAGCTTAGCAAGTAATGATGATAATAATAATAACAATAATAATAATAGTAATGATAATAATAATAATAATAATAATAATAATAATAATAATAATAATAAAAATAATAATAATAATAGTTTTTGAAAAATCAGAAACGTTCAATATTGCTTTGAAAATATGAACCGGAAGATGAAAATTCCATTTGGCAGAATAAATATGAAAATGTTGCAACAATTTTATTTTTCATGCAATGTCAATCGTTGGAAGCCTATGACTTTCTCCAATTCTGCAAATTGTTTTAGGCTCCGCTGATCACAACCTAGACCTTTAGATATTGAATATTGGCGTCTAGAAACAAAATAAGGATAACTCAAAAATGTTGATCTGAAATAAAAATATTCCATTAACCTGGACGAACTTTGAAAATAGAGCGTTTATGCTCGAATTTTTCATCAAATTCATTGGGAAAATTGGAATCATCTGTTTCATCCATATATCAGTTTGCTGGTCACTTTTTCTTTCAGTAATTTTTATTTTATATTTTGCTAAACACACACACCCATACATATATATATATATATATATATACAAACACACACACACACACACACATATATATATATACATATATATATATATATATATATGTATATATATATGTGTGTGTGTGTGTGTTTGTATATATATATATATATATACATATAAACATATATATATATATATATATACAAACACACACACCCATACATATATATATATATATGCGTGTGTGTGTTTGTATATATATATATATATATGTGTGTGTGTGTGTGTACACTAAAGCCTTAGAACATACGTTAGTTACATCTCAAAGAGCTAAGGAAAGAATAATAATGGGATTAACACTAAGAGACAGGAAAAAGAGCAACGTAGATACGAGGGCAAAATAAAGTACAGGATGTTCTTACAACATATAGAAAAAATAAATGGAAATGGACAGGACATATAATGAGATTGATTGGCAATAGACAGACATTAGGAAGAACAGAATGGGCACATGGAGATCGTAAAAATATAGGAAGGAACAGGACTTGATGGATGGACTAACTAAGAAAGTTTGCCGGTATAGAATGATAGATTGTCATAGAAAGACCATAAACAGACTCGAGTGGAAGGACATGTCTGAGGTCTTTGTCCTACAGAGGACTAGCAACGGCTGATGATGATGATTATATATATATATATATATATATATATATGTATATATTCTGTATATGTAGATATACATATATGTATTTAGATGTGTACTTTTGTTATATATATATATATATATATATATATTATGTGTGTGGTTTTGTATGTACATATTTATTTGTCCTTTTCATTGCAAAATGCAAAGACATGGAGTGTGAAATAACTGAAATGGGATATGCAAATAAAATACAAGTAACCGAAAGTTAACCCAAAAGTCAAAATTGACACGTGAGTGGGAACGAAGCTTTTAGGCTACCAATACTTTCCAAATTGCAGATGAAATATATAAATAAATAAATGAATAAATAAAAAAAGATTCCTATCACACCAAATGAACATTTTAGTGAAGGATCGAAGTGTTTATTATTCCTTTTGATGACCTACGGCCGTTAACTGTATTAAAATTGTAAAATTTTCATTGCAGTAAATCTGTGCAAATAACCATAAGCACCGAATATACATCTTTCTTAATATTTTACCAAGATATCTTTTTAACATATGAGTTTTTTAAACAAAAAATTTATGACTAGGCTATAAAAATAAATTCTAAGTTACTTAGAAGGAACAATTAAATAACAGAATATATTGAGCAAATCGTTTGATATTTTACCCTGATACCGCCCATTATCTTCCCAACAAACCTACCATTTACCCCCTTTTGCTCTCTCTCACTTCCATCCCATTCCTCCCACACAAATAGATGCTCCTCTCTCTCTCTCTCTCTCTCTCTCTCTCTCTCTCTCTCTCATAACGCAATCATACCTACATCTTGCTCCTCTGCTGAGCATATAAGGCTCTCTCTTTCTCTCTCTCTCTCTCTCTCCTCTCTCTCTCTCTCTCTCTCTCTCTCTCATAGCGTAATTATACCTACACACAGTTCACTGCCACTGATTAAATTGCTTGTTACATTCACTTTAATAATTGTAAAAACGTATCCAAATGTATTGGCATCGTTTTTTACTAATGGATATTCATCACGCTTCTCTGAATTATTGCATGCTTAAGTTATAAACAAATGAAATGGGCTTATAGCATCCTGTTTTTCCAAGTAAGGTTGTAGCTTAGCTACTATAATAATAATAGTAATAAAAATGATAATAATAATAATGATAATAATAATAATAAGACTCTTCATACCGGTAAAGTTGCTACTAAAAAGCTGCCTTTTCAAAGGATCTCTAGGCAAAGTCTACCTTATGGGTAGAGAGAGAGAGAAAGAGAGAGAGATATTCTTATTTCTGAATATATACCGTTCCAGATTTTGCGTAAGATCGAGCAATCATCTTAGTCTTTTAGAGAGAGAGAGAGAGAGAGAGAGAGAGAGAGAGAGAGAGAGAGAGAGTTGGTATTTCTCAATATATTCCGTTCCAGATTTTGCATAAGATCGAACAATCATCTTAGTCTTTTAGAGAGAGAGAGAGAGAGAGAGAGAGAGAGAGAGAGCGAGAGAAGTATTTTCATAACATAACAACGGAATCAGATCAAGTCTCTGTTAAGAATGTGAATCCAATAAAATCCCTTTAGCGGAAGGGACACAAACACTGAAGCTTTTATCTCGCGATTCTGTTTCTCATATGAACTGATAAAATCGAATGCACCAAATCCACCTCTTCGGCGTTGTGGAATTTTCTCAAAATGACGACAAAGTAGTCGAGAAGAGAACTGAATTGAATCACTTCCTAGGGTGAGATGGCACTCAACAATACTCATTTTTTTTAATCAGGCGTATTTGCACTGACTCTGGGGTGCCCTTTTTAGTTCGGAAACGTTTCCTACTAGTTGATTGGTTGGGAAAAATAATTCTAACCAATCAGCTTGTAGGAAACTTTTCCGAGCTAAGTCGACACTCCTGAAAGTCCCTGAAAAGCGCCTTTTAAAAAAAACTGAGTATAGACGCCTGTTCTGTTAGAAAGTGACAATGTTACTTCCAAAGCTACAAGGGAAATCGGATATATTCTATGTGGGAGACTACTGGCTATTTCTAGAATCAAACCCATAAAAGATGCATTGATTACATAAGCTGCCGGTAAAGATTGATTGGTTGATTTGATTGATTGGTTGATGTCTGGCATCCTGACATCTAAGGTCATTGACCCAGAGTGCCGGTTAAGAAGTATGAGCATGAGTCTTGGTGATCAAAGAATTGTATTTAGAAAAAAAACAATTTCACATTAATTTACAGTTAAAATTTTTATAAAACAAACAGTAAATGTCTGGCAATATTTATTCCAGGATTTTTACTGTTTTAAAAACGGACATATTGACGTTAAAGAGTGATATTACGGTCACCAACCTGTAAAGGATAATAACAATGTAAGGTAAAATTACGGTCGCTTGTATTTTACTGAAATGCGATTGAGAACAGTATATTTTTACGGAGAATTTCCTATTGAAATTACGGTTTTTTTTTCTAATAGTGTATATTTCTTTCATTAAGTAAAATAATTTTAAGGCCATTTAAATGATGTTCTCTGAATGTTTTGATAACATTCTGAACTATGTCTCATTTGATTTATTAAAATGGACGTGGTTTTTGTATAAATGATTTAATTATCTCCAGATGGAAATTAATAATTATGTAAGGTTTTTGAGAAGTAATAATATCCATAGAATTCTAGGTAGCATTAGTTTATCTTCACTTGTAATATCTATTAGACAGAAGTAAATTGCATCGGTTATTATTGTTTTTATTATTATTATTATTATTATTATTATTATCATTATTATTATTAGTATTAATATCTTTTATTATTATTATTATTATTATTATTATTATTATTGTTATTATTATTATTTTTCTTTATTGTTATTATTATAATTATTATTGTTATTATTATCATTAATATTAATATTATAACTATTATAATTTTTTTTATTATTATAATTATTATTATTATTATTATTATTATTATTATTATTATTATTATT
>NC_090744.1:126954891-126977391 GCF_036898095.1 Palaemon carinicauda | reverse complement strand
TTTGACCTCTATTTTGAGGCTCCTTACTTTTAGCATTAGAGGGTCTTTGACCTCTATTTTACGGCTCCTTACTTTTAGCATTAGATGGTCTTTGACCTCTGTTTTGAGGGTCCTTTTAGTATTAGAGGGTCTTTGACCTCTATTTTGAGGCTCCTTGCGTTTAGCATTAGATGGTCTTTGACCTCTGTTTTGATGTTCATTACTTTTACCATTAGAGGCTCTTTGACCTCTATTTTCAGGTTCCTTGCCTTTAGCATTAGATGGTCTTTGACCTCTATTTTGATATTCCTTACTTTTACCATTAGAGGCTCTTTGACCTCTATTTTGAGGTTCCTTGCGTTTAGCATTAGAGGGTATTTGACCTCTATTTTGAGGCTCCTTGCTTTTAGTATTAGAGGTTCTTTGACCTCTATTTTGAGGCTCCTTACTTTTAGCATTAGAGGGTCTTTGACCTCTATTTTACGGCTCCTTACTTTTACCATTAGAGGCTCTTTGACCTCTATTTTGAGGCTCCTTGCGTTTAGTATTAGATGGTCTTTGACCTCTGTTTTGATATTCCTTACTTTTACCATTAGAGGCTCTTTGACCTCTATTTTGAGGTTCCTTGCGTTTAGTATTAGAGGGTATTTGACCTCTATTTTGAGGCTTCATGCCCTTAGCATTAGAGGGTCTTTGACTTCTATTTTGAGGCTGCTCACTTCTAGCATTAGAGTCTCTTTGACCTCTATTTTGAGGTTCTTTACTTTTAGCATTAGAGGCTCTTTGACCTCGGTTTTGAGGCGTCTTACATTTAACATTAGAGGCTCTTAGACCTATTTTGAGGCTCCTTACTTTTAGCAGTAGAGGCTCTTTGACCTCGATTTTGAGGCTCCTTACTTTTATCATTAGAGGCCTTTTGACCTCTATTTTGAGGCTCCATACTTATAGCATTAGAGGGTCTTTGACCTCTATTTTGAGGCTCCTTAGTTTTATCATTAGAGGCTCTTTGACCTCTAATTTGAGGCTCCATACTTATAGCATTAGAGGCTCTTTGACCTCTATTTTGAAGCTCCTTACTTTCAGCATTAGAGGCTCTTTGACCTCTATTTCGAGGCTCCATACTTTGAGCATTACAGGGTCTTTGACCTCTATTTTGAGGTTTCTTATGTTTAGCATTAGAGGTTCTTTGACCTCTATTTTGAGGCTTCTTATGTTTAGCATTAGAGGGTCTTTGACCTCTATTTTGAGGCTCCTTACTTTTATCATTAGAGGCTCTTTGACCTCTATTTTGAGGCTCCATACTTATAGCATTAGAGGCTCTTTGACCTCTATTTTGAGGCTCCTTTCAGCATTAGAGGGTCTTTGACCTCTTTTGAGGCTCCTTACTTTTAGCATTAGAGGGTCTTTGACCTCTATTTTGAGGCTCCTTACTTTTAGCATTAGAGGGTCTTTGACCTCTATTTTACGGCTCCTTACTTTTAGCATTAGATGGTCTTTGACCTCTGTTTTGAGGGTCCTTTTAGCATTAGAGGCTCTTTGACCTCGATTTTGAGGCTCCTTACTTTTATCATTAGAGGCCTTTTGACCTCTATTTTGAGGCTCCATACTTATAGCATTAGAGGGTCTTTGACCTCTATTTTGAGGCTCCTTAGTTTTATCATTAGAGGCTCTTTGACCTCTAATTTGAGGCTCCATACTTATAGCATTAGAGGCTCTTTGACCTCTATTTTGAAGCTCCTTACTTTCAGCATTAGAGGCTCTTTGACCTCTATTTTGAGGCTCCATACTTTGAGCATTACAGGGTCTTTGACCTCTATTTTGAGGTTTCTTATGTTTAGCATTAGAGGTTCTTTGACCTCTATTTTGAGGCTTCTTATGTTTAGCATTAGAGGGTCTTTGACCTCTATTTTGAGGCTCCTTACTTTTATCGTTAGAGGCTCTTTGACCTCTATTTTGAGGCTCCATACTTATAGCATTAGAGGCTCTTTGACCTCTATTTTGAGGCTCCTTTCAGCATTAGAGGGTCTTTGACCTCTTTTGAGGCTCCTTACTTTTAGCATTAGAGGGTCTTTGACCTCTATTTTGAGGCTTCTTATGTTTAGCATTAGAGGCTCTTTGACCTCTATTTTGAGGCTCCTTACTTTTAGCATTAGAGGGTCTTTGACCTCTATTCTGAGGCTCCTTACTTTTAGCATTAGAGGCTCTTTCACTTCTATTTTTAGGCTCCATACTTGAAGCATTAGAGGCTCTTTGACCTCTATTTTGAGGCTTCTTACGTTTAGCATTAGAAGCTCGTTGACCTATATTTTCAGGCTCCTTACTTTTAGCATTAGAGGCTGTTTGACCTCTATTTTGAGGCTCCTTACATTTAGAATTAGAGGCACTTGGACCTCTATTTTGAGGCTCCTTACTTTGAGCAATGGAGGGTCTTTGACCTCTATTTTGAGGCTTCTTATGTTTAGCATTAGAGGGTCTTTGACCTCTATTTTGAGGCTCCTTACTTTTAGTATTAGAGGTTCTTTGACCTCTATTTTGAGGCTCCTTACTTTTAGCATTAAAGGGTCTTTGACCTCTATTTTGAGGCTCCTTACTTTTAGCATTAGAGGTTATTTGACCTCTATTTCGAGGTGCTATACTCTAGCATTAGAGTTTCTTTTACCTTTATTTTAATCCCCTTACCCCTAACATTAAAAGCTCTTTGACCTTTACTTTTGGGTGCTTTATTTCTAGCACTAGAGGCTCTTTGAGACCTCTGTTTTAAGGCGACTAACCGCTAATAGTAAAGGCTATTTGACCTCACTTATTAGGTGACTTACCTCTATAATTAAAGGCTATTTTTTATACTTCATATAAAGGCTTTCCTTTTCTATTCTCTTCTGTCTTTGCTGAATTCGCCAGTCTCCTTCGAGATTTCAAGAGACATTTCAGTGCTGTTTGTCCTCGGTTCGTCAGATTCCTCGGAGAAATCGATGGCTTTCATGTCTTTACCTATAAGGGCGATGGGTAAAGACAAGGATGCCATTGATTTCTCGGCATACACTATACGCCATCATACTAAAGTCAACGAAGAGCAACACAGTATATTTACCAATGCCGTCCTGATATTTTCTATATTCAATGCCGAATTTGGAAGAAACACGTCGCTCACCGCTTTGCACCAATCCAATCCAATTATAGGACATCGTCGCTAAACCGCAAGCAAATTATCCTTCAAGGTGCTTACATTATGATCTTCAAAGCTCGCCAACTTCGGCACCACCTATCCAAACTATCTGTAGATGAAGGTGTTCTGAATAGCCTCCAGTTCATCCTGCAGCCGTAACAAAATTCTCACAGTCAGTTACCTGTTCCGCCAGAACGTGGGCTCTTTAAGTAAAGTGAAATCCTCCTTCCAATGTTCACTGCGTAAACTTCCATAGCTACAGTACATACAGATCGTGAGGTGTTGCAAGGTATGTTTAAAAAAAAAAGAGAGAGAGAGAGAGAGAGAGAGATCAGGTCTTCAGAAGTCTTTTGGAATCCGGGGCGGAGCCGTTCAGAACTGCTCCGGGAAGATTCCGTTCTGGAGTCATTCAGAACTCTATGCTAAGTCTACGGCTATTTCTTCTGAAGTCATTTGGAGAGGAGATTCAGGAAGATTTTCTTCCGAAATCGTTCAGAGATTTCTGGAATCATTCAGAATTCCATGCTAAGTCTATGGAAATTTATTCTGAATCCTTTTGGAGATGCACGAAGATTTCTCCCAAAGCCGTTAAGGACTCGAGAAAAATTCTCTTTTTTTCTCTGGTTTCAATAGGCCCTAATAACTAATAATAATAATAATAATGATGATAATAATAATGAGGAGGATAATAAATTACGTGATTTGATTTACAGCTCCGTGAAGATTCCGTTCTGGACACATTCAAACTTTATGCTAAGTCTACGGCTACTTCATCTGAAGACATTTGGAAATTCAGGGTTTTCTTTCGAAGTCGTTCAGATTCGCATCTGGAATCATTCAGAATTCCATGCTAAGTCTATGGTAATTTCTTCTTAATCCATTTGGAGAACCACGATTTTCTTCCGAAGCCATTTAGAACTCGCGAAGAATTCTCTTTTTCTCTGGTTTAAATAGGCCCTAATAATAATAATAATAATAATAATAATAATAATGATGATGATAATGATAATAATAATAATAATAATAATAATAATAATAATAATAATGAACCCCTGATTTGATCTACTGCTCCGGGAAGATTCAGTTCTTGAGTCATTTAGAACTCTATGCTAAGTCTACGGCTATTTCTTCTGAAGCCATTTGGAGATCGACGAAGATTTACTTTTGAAGCCGTTTAGGACTCGCGAAAAATTCTCTTCTTCTCTGTTTTCAATTGGCCCTAATAATAATGATAATAATAATAATAATAATAATAATAATAATAATAATAATAATGATAATTTTTGTAAGTAACAGTCTGCTACGTACAGCTCTCCATTTGGTTAATGCCTTTTCTGCTCTTGTCATCATCATTATTCCTACCCCTTCTCTTCTAAGTCCATGTGTTCCTTAGGGCCAAGATATCCAAACTATATTTCATAAATTCATTCTCTACTAGCTGTAATTTCCCAGTTTGATTCATGGTTCTAACATTTCAATTACCAATTTTCTTAGCAACCCACTACGGCCGGGACTGGGGGCAATTCTTTCATTTTCGCTTTCCATAGACTGACTAAATCCATAGAGGATTCATAGACTGAATTTATCAAAGAATAGCCAGTTTTTTAGTGATGCGCAGTGCCTATCTAAATAAGGCAAGTGACCCCTGCCGGTCCATACTAATTCCAGTAAGATCAACTGCCGGACATTAGGAGTAGAGGAGTATCCAGAGCACCGAACGGATACATAAATTTTTCAAATTACAGATAGAATTAATGGTCCTTTATTTATGGAACCCCTGCCTTAAAGAGAATGTTTAGTGCCACATTTAAAAGAACTGAAGTTGTTTTTTGAGCATTCGGTTGAATTAAATAGACCCGTCATATATTCAAGCATTTAAATTATCTCGTATATGGCTATAGTATATATTGAATTGTTCACCTTTATTTCCAATTTTGTACTTGTCCCTATTTTCTCATTAGTAATAGGTTTGATTATCATTTTCTATGAAAAGAAAACTTGTTCTCTTTTATTTTCTTATAAATCAGTATGATTTTCTATTGAAATAAATGATAGAAAATATTTTCAAAGAACTATCATTTATCTATATTTCTAGTTAAAATTATTAAGAATATATATATATATATATATATATATATATATATATATATATATGTATAGATAGATAGATAGATAGATAGTTTACAGAATCTATTACTTATTAACAACATTATGAATTGATGTTTTTTAAATTAAGTGTCCAAAATTGCCTTACCATTTTTCAAGGCGAGGCAAAATTGGACACTAGATATTCCATATTTTTTCATTTATCTTTTTATTTTAAACCTTCCTTTAGCATCATCCACTAATTTTTTTGTAGAAAAAATAATTTCATGTATTATTTCTGAGAAACCCTAAAATGAAGGTGAGGCAATTATTGGACACCCATATTCAACAATTTATGTAGGGGTACTTAATACTTTTTAAAAACCAGACTTACTAATATTTATAAAGTAGAAGGTTGGGCAATTTCTAATAGCATTATAGTTTTCGAAAATTATAAATAGTTTTAGAGATATTGTATCTGTCCAATATTTGCCTTACTTGTCCAAAATTGCCTCTGTCCAAAATTGCCTTACCCTACTATATAAATTTCTGTCCCCTCGCGAATGGAGTTTCACGGATCAATGAAGGCGTTTCGCGGGATCGAAGTCGAGGTCACAGCTTTCCATTAAAGACGTTTTGAAGTTGAAGAGATGCAACTTTTAGCTTTATTATTATTATTATTATTATTATTATTATTATTATTATTATTATTATTATTATTATTATTATTAGCTGTCTTTCTATTCGGCCTAATATGATATTCTTAAAGGTTTTATATATTGCAGAGAGTAAACTTATTTGTCGGTAATTTTTTTCTAGGCTTTTTGTGAATTAGTATAATGATGAAGATGTCCCAAGCCGTAGGCATAGAACATTTATGTAGGCGTTTTGTGTAAAGTTCAGCAAGTTTGACTATTATGAAATCTCCATTTATTATTAATTCAATTGTTAGGCAATCTTCTCTTGATGCTTTCCCTCTTTTCATGCCTTTCAATGCTTTCTTTACTTGTCCTATTGTTACGTCTGTTACCGGCTCAGATGTTTTATTATTTCTTTTGGCAAAGTTATTTCTTATGTCACTATTGTATTTCATTGCATAGAAATGCCCTGCAAATTTTATCACTCCATCTCTTTTGGTGATAATACTTCCGTTTTCATCCTTTGAAGCAAACATCTGTTGGCTCCCTGTTATTATTATTATTATTATTATTATTATTATTATTATTATTATTATTATTATTATTGTTGTTGTTATTATTATTATTATTATTATTACTTTCTAAGCTAAAGCCCTAGTTGGAAAAAGCAGGATGTCATAAGCCCAGGGGCTCCAACAGGGAAAATAACAAGTCTTCTTTTCATCATTAAGCAGTGATAAAATCATTTATCGTCTAACTCAAAACTCTTCATTATGATTTTTTTTTCTTTTTAAAGCAATGGTTCATTACGCCAACTCCTGTTTGATAATGTAATAATGTCAAGTATTTTAACTTTCGACAACCCCCTCTGAGAAAATGTGGTAATGTCAAGTGTTACAACTTTCGACAGCCCCTAAGATTCAACAGATATTTTGAAGTGGCGATAATGAGTTTGCCTGTGATTCTGTGTCAGATGTTAAATGGAAATCGTGTTATCACAGCGAACTTTAGATAACTTGATATTATTTCGGAATATATCTCAGGAGTAATTTCTATTTTCCATGACATTAAGCGGATGAATGGAAAAGTGATGACAATGATATAGACATTTGTAAAGACATTTTTGCCATGTCATAGAGAAGTAATTGATCATGATTTTCTTTATCAATTAATTTAATCAATACTATTTGAAATTCAAATTGCGAAACTATCCAGTGACTATCTTAACCGAAAGGACGTACCGATATTTGTAAATAATGAAAATTATAATAATAATAATAATAATAATAATAGTAATAAGGATGATGATGATGATGATTTTGATAATAATAAATCACAGGTATGTACAGTTAAACTCGGGAATTGCACCCTGACACACCATTTCTGCCAGGCGAGTAACCAATCAGCTAGTGAAGTAGAGATGGTAGAGGCGTTGGGCAAGGCTTGTACAATGGTAACGTGTTCCCCTAGCATTTGCATGGCAACTGATCGATCCCACCCAGGGATCATGAGTTTAAGCCGTTTACTGGGGAGGCCACTGCTGTGGTTGGGCTTGCCCAGCTGACGTTCTGGTGAGCATCTATTCTGATGAAACTAGAACTGAAACCAGACATCTTTACATGCAGGCAGGTATTCATGTGTCCACCTGTACCTCTTCTCTAGAAATTCGTTTACTTTCATCAATATTAATTTATGAATTTTTTAAAAATTCCTAAAAGCCTAACATGCCGTAACCTTATTTAAGATAAATCGGTAAGTATTTACGTATTATGTATGCTTCAAAATGCCCACAAAAGTTTATCTATCATGATATCTATCTTCCAATATCGTTAACCTTTTACCCCCTTTTTCCCGAAATCAATTTCATGGTGCACAAACCAATACAAACACAACAATAATCAGATTAAAAGTCAGTCATGTATGAATTCGAAACCCAGTTACTCCTGACCCATTCCAATGACTTTTTAACTAAGTGCCGCGTTAACCAAATAGTTGAGCGAAATAGCATTAAGGAGATTAATTCAGTCACTGCTTCTGTTTACCAGAGTTGATAGAACTTTTAGTCTGCGAATAAAGCGTCTGTGAGGCTAGGTGGATGTGTGGTAAATTTTTTAGTTGGATTTTCTATCTCTGTTAAATGGTGAATGAGAAATATGTATATATGATTTAAATAGAAGGGATCTGAGTTCTATATATATATATATATATATATATATATATATATATATATATATATATATATATATATATATGTGTGTGTGTGTGTATGTATATATATATATATATATATATATATATATATATATATATATATATATATATATATATATATATATATTTAAAAAACCGGACGCTTCCTCTTCATTATATAAGGGAGATAAATGAGATATTCAGCATTTAATGTAAGACCCCTCTCCACTCAAGCAATGAACAGGGAGGGCAAGGCAATGGCTTATGATGACTCTCAGGACTTACATATTATTATTATTATTATTATTATTGCTGTCACCGTTGATTTCACTAAGCAGTCACAACACTACATTTGTTTAGCATTGAATGGAAGTTATTCATTATACGATTTTTCATAACAAAATTGTGGCCTTTTCTATATTACGCTGCGAGTGAAACAAGAGTAACAATGAAATATTGATAAGCTGATAGATTTGCTCAATTGTTATTAATCACTTGACTTCTGCAAAACTTGTGTGTAAAGTACTGATTTTATTCTACTTAGAAACACTAGAAAAGTATTTCTAAATTTCCCATTCGTTTAGTTTTCTGTATTTAGTATAATTATTACTTATATATGTGAATTATCATACACTGCATTGACGACTATCTTTTGCCCGAAAGCAATTTTTTTAAATACTTTATAACTTTCTATCAAAAACAATTATATTACAATACAAACGGTCACATTTATAGAATAATATAGTTAAAGAGGAATAGAAAATACAGAGCTTGAAATGTATAAACAAAATATCTACAAGTCAAATATTGATAAGAATTTTGACCCACCAATTCGAAAATTTTTAGCGATGAAATTCACATCTTCCATCGCATATCAGACACTCGAAACGAAATAAACAAGTGAGCGATACGTTGTTTATAGAACTAACTTGCAATATGTTCCAATAACATAAAACGCCCCAAAATGGCTCGGGTCGACCTCTGAATTGCATATTTATGTCCACGGCTTAAGCAAGGAACGAAATACGTTTTGTTTTTGCATCAGGGGAAAACAGAAAGTCAAAGAGATACATCTGTTTACATTAAATGGATGGACGCAATACGCTTTAAAGAAGCTCTTCTACACTATTGGAAATTTGCCATAAAAAAAAAAAAAACGTTTTAAAAACGGATATATTGACGTTAAGGAGTAATATTACGGTCACCAACCTGTAGTATTTAAACAGCAAAGTTAGGTGAAAAATAACGGTCGCATATATTTTACTGAAATACGGCTGAGAACTGTATGTTAGCACTGAGGATTCTCGATTAATTTTTTTTTTTTTTTTTTAACATTTTAGGAGAGGAACACTCCAAAATCAAACCATTCATCTATAGTCTTGGATAGTGCCATGGCCTCTGTACCATGGACTTCCACTGTCTTGGGTTAGAGTTTTCTTGTTTGAGGGTACACTCGGCCACTCTCTTCTATCTTATTTCTCTTCCTCTTTCTTTTTTTTTTAAGCCTTTATAGTTTATATATAAAAGATATATTTTAATGTTGTTGCTGTGCTTAGAATATTATATATTGTTCTTTACTTTTCTTGCAGTTTATTTATTTCCTTACTTCCTTTCTTCACTGAGCTATTTTCCCTGTTGGAGCCCTTAGGCTTATACCATCCTCCTTTTCCAACTAGAGTTGTAGCGTAGCAAGTGATGATAATAAAAAAATACGGGCAATGAAGTAGCGCAGTTATTATTATTGTTATTATTCTTATTTCCTCCGCCAACGAAGTTAGGAGGAGGTTACGTTTTCGCCCCCGTTTGTCTGTTTGTTTTGTGAACAACTTCCTGGCCACAATTTTACTCATAGAGTAGTGAAATTTTCAGGGATTAATTGTTATGTTTTTTCGTGGAAGTGATTGAATTATATATATATATATATATATATATATATATATATATATATATATATATACATAACAAATGCATGAAAATTTAACCATTTCGTAAAAAAAAAAAAAAATTAGACAGGAGTAATTTTTCCTTTCAAAGTCTTTTCGTCTCTCGACCTGAATAGCCAAAGTTTTGATCGGTCTACGGCTGAAGAAAAAGTAAAAGTTATCCCCAAATGGAAAAAGACTGGGCCCCTTAAATTTTGGTCGTTTTTTGCCATTTTAGGACATTATGGCTTGGATGATTTTCTTTAAAGTTTCTAAGGTCTAACTTTTAACTTCGTTTGTTTTCAGAAATTTTGTCGTTAATTTTTTTCTGGATGGCATGATTTGATAGCTACACACTCACATAAATATTTATATATACTGTATATATATATATATATATATATATATATATATATATATATATGTATATATATATGTATATATATATATACATATATATATATATATATATATATATGTGTGTATATATATATTCACATATATTTATATTTCACAAACTATCGTGATTTTAATCAATGTAAATATCCAACCACAATGGCATTTATTACCGAATTCAACCTTGGGAATATATATCCACTGGAATTCATTTATAGCAATAGCTTCTGGCAGGGCAGAGATTCGAACTCGTGCCACTCAGCCGAAACCATGTCTGGGAGGAATATACCAGCTGAGCTATCTCTTGATAGCTCTCAAAAGAGCATGATAAACAACTATGTTTAAAGGTTTATAGGCCGCTCATGAATGGCAGAGGCAAGTGCCAATGCCATTGCCCTATCGAGCATTAAAATGCCCTAGAGACTGATCATATATACATATGATCATCGCCCAAGCCCCCTCTCCACCCAACCTATGACCAAGGAGGGCAATGTCTGCTGATGACTCACCAGATAGATCTATAGGCTCCCCTTAGCTCACAAGGATGGTGAGGATGCAACGACCAAAGGAACTAACGAGTTTGAGCAGGTCTCGAACCCCAGTTTGGCGATCACCAGTCAGGGACATTACCACATCGGCCACCACAGCCCTTATAAATATAAGACTACAAATCAACCTTTCTGTCCCTGTGAACTAGAGTCACCGCAAAGATTCATTGCGAACTGAGCCCCACCCCCTGATGACGTCATAGCCAATCACGTTATCTCCCACGTTTGCAGCGGTCACAATATAAATTTGAAACTATGCTAACTTATAATCACTTTAATGAGATGTGTTGTGACTGCCGTTAATGCGGGATTGGCTCTGACGTCATGAGGGTATGGGACTTATTTCGCCCGGTATCTTTGAGGTGAATATGAGTTGAGCTGGGTGCCTCATAGGCCAGTTACCTGGATCACCCGGATCCTACCTTGGGGGGAATAGGGGAGAAGCTGAGCATGTTTGTATATATTTCGCATCCTTGATAATGTATACAAGCCTTGTGTTTGGCAATTTGATTGAACCGTGCAAGTAAATATTTTTGTGTTTGATTTATTTTTCCATTAACAATTTTGTGTTTCAGAAATTTTGTTTGATGTCTTTCATTTGCAAGTGTCATTTTTTCCAAATCTTCAAAATAGACTATTAAAGTTTTGTAGATTTAACAATGCCGTTGATATCTAAATCTTTGATGTAATCCATTCTAAATCTAAATTTTAATATTAGAAATATATAGTCAAGTTTTCAAAACTTCTGATACAGATCTTCAGCAGGTTGTAATTCGCTTTTATAACGTTTTATAGTTTTTATATCGCTTTTGTAACTTTTTATAGCTTTTACATCGCTTTTATAAAACGACTCAATTAGGTTGAATCCACTTGAAACGTTTTAGGCGTCACTTAAGGAAACGTTGTAGAAAATTAAATAATTTTCATTCGGTTTGGCATCGCTGACTAGAAACATTAAGTTTACTTAAATGGTTTTGAGAGATTTCAGAAAACGTTGGTAACTATTACAGTTTCATACAGAACTGAGACAAGTGGAGAAATTTTAGTCTCGGAAATTGTTGTATGACTGTTAGGAAGATTTGCGAATTTAATTTAATATTTTGTGAGTTAAATTCGAAGTTAAATTTAGTAGTTAAATCATGTGTTTTGCGAGACTGATGCCGACTAAAGTAACACATCTTTAAGCCGTGGGTAATTAACAGCGCATTGATTAACACTTCTCTCTCTCTCTCTCTCTCTCTCTCTCTCTCTCTCTCTCTCTCTCTCTCTCTCTCTCTCTCTCTCTCCTAATCATTATTATCGTCATGTTTGTTGATAAAGCCATGTGCACAGATTTTTTTTTCTAACATAATTTAAGTATAGCATATTTCCTATTTTCCCTTAACATAAAGGACTTTAGGAATATATGTCTGTCTGTCTGTCTTTCCCCTAGTAATGATTGTCAACTATTTTAATAAAACAGCTTTGAAAGTCCTAACAGCTTAGAAAGTTTATTTATTTGCATATTTGAGATATATACAACATATTTTTCGTCTATATAGAAAAACAAATTTCTCTCTCTCTCTCTCTCTCTCTCTCTCTCTCTCTCTCTCTCTCTCTCTCTCTCTCTCTCTCATCCCTTCCAAGCGAGACACAGGATTCCATCAGACGGTTTTGCATTCCGCATTCCGCTGATCCTCACCAACTCTTCTCCAAGCTCTTTATTTCTTTGAATCTCGACAGCGCCAGTATTAAACTAAAGATTACACACTACCTCTTCCATCGCTCCACGAGAGAGAGAGAGAGAGAGAGAGAGAGAGAGAGAGAGAGAGAGAGAGAGAGAGAGAGAGAGAGAGAGTGAGAGAGAGATTTTTTTATGATAAAAGAAATTATCATGGTTATTATTCCCTTCTGTTGATAGTTTCTAAGAGGCGATAGATGTCAATTTCAGATAACAATCTCCTATTTTTCAACAATGGTTTCTCTATTCCACGTGATTACGCAAACACATACGCCTTCTCACACTCATACACATTATATATATATATATATATATATATATATATATATATATATATATATGTGTGTGTGTGTGTGTGTATATACATATAGATATACATATAGATATGTATATATATTATTATTATTATTATTATTATTATTATTATTATTATTATTACTAGTTGTTAAGATATATATATATATATATATATATATATATATATATATATATATATATATTTATATATATACATACATACATACATACATACACATTCGAATGATATATCAACAAGCCGGGAACTGCTAACTTCAAGATATCATTAACATACAGAAGTTCCCAACTAGCTGTAAGCAGATCTGATGCAAATGAGTAATCATTTGAAGAAAGAATCAGCGAATTGGATTTCTCTTTAAGGAGTTCACCAAACAGCCGAGACCTCGCATGCATTCCTAATTTGTTCTTGATGACAGCTCTTGCATGCTTTGCAACCACGCTCATTAAAGAGGATGCAAATGACCTGCTTGCTTTCATAATACTCCAAGCATTCCAAAAAAATAAATAGGCTTCGCTAAGTAACAGTTTCAAAACAACAATATTTATCAAGAATTATTTTTTACTAGAGGATTACTCGGGTTTTATTCATAAAAACTTACGGTATGAGTTTGGAGAATTATCTTAATTCCTGTAAATACTTTTGAATTGTAAGGTTACTGCGTGGGCACGATCTTGGTGATACACGCGCCCATACCTATATGCATATATATACACGCTTATTATGTGTGTATATATATACATATATATATATATATATATATATATATATATATATGTGTGTGTGTGTGTGTGTATGTATGTGACGGTATGTTACATAATTTTTATGGTTTTAAAGATTTAAAGGCTGCTCATGATTGTCGAAGTCAAGGGACAGTGATAATGCCCTAGAGTCTATATACAATATATATATATATATATATATATATATATATATATATATATGTATATATATATTTGTATATATATATGTATGTATATATATACATATATATATATGTATGTATATATATATATATATATATATATATGTATGTATGTATATATATAATATATATACACACAAATACATACATACATTCATACAAAAGCAACGAGTGCAGCCGTTTTTAGTCCACTGCTAGACAAAGGTCTCAGAAATTTCCTTAGTAATTTCTGGGGTTTGGGAGACTTGACTGATCGATCACAGCAAACCAACCTAGTATGAGTGTCCCAGAGTCCCTGACTGTTACAGCTTTTCTGATCAAGGCGATGCGCAAACCCTTTCACACCACGTTAAGGTATCCGACTCAAAAAGGAATACACACACACACACACACACATGAACATATATCACAAGCACACGTGATTTCAATCAATGTAAATATCGATGTAAATTTTTCTTAGAAATGCCACCAGTCTTCGTCACCCAGTAAATTGAAACTCATGTAACTCTTAAGCTCTAAAAGGGATATTATTATTATTATTATTATTATTATCATTATTATTAGTCATGCTACAACCCTAGTTGGAAAAGCGAGATGCTATAAGCCCAAAGGCTCCAACAGAGAAAAATAGCACAGTGAGCAAAGGAAATATAAATCTGTAAAAATATACTCTCTCTCATATATATATATATATATATATATATATATAAATATATATATATATATAAATATACATATATATATAAATAAATATATATATATATATAAATATATATATATGTGTGTGTGTGTGTGTGTGTGTAAATATCACCCACGAACGGCAATTAATACCGAATTCTATCTTGGGAATATATATTCACTTGGAATTCATTTTATGGTAACAGCTTCTGGCCGGGTGGAGATAGCTCAGTCGGTAGAGCCGTTGCTGGCATGGTTTCCGGCCCACAGGTGGGGGTTCGAATCTCCACCCGGCCAGAAGCTGTTACCATAAAATGAATTCCAAGTGGATATATATTCCCAAGATAGAATTCGGTATTAAATGCCGTTAGTGGGTGATATTTACACACACACACACACACACACACACACACACACACACACATATATATATATATATATATATATATATTTATATTTATATTTATATATATATATATATATTTATATATATATATGTATATTTATATATATATATATATTTATATATATGTATATATATATATATATATATATATATATATATATATGAGAGAGTATATTTTTACAGATTTATATTTCCTTTGCTCACTGTGCTATTTTTCTCTGTTGGAGCCTTTGGGCTTATAGCATCTCGCTTTTCTAACTAGGGTTGTAGCTTGGCTAGTAATAATAATAATGATATTAATAATAATAATGATGATATAATAATAATAATAATTATAATAATATCCCGTTTAGAGCTTAAGATTAACTTGATTTTAGTTTACTGGGTGACGAAGGCTGGTGGCATTTCTAAGAAAAATTTACATCGACTATTGAAGAGGAATTGAAATGGCTTCGTACTTGCAGATGTTTAAAAATGAGAACGCGTTGAATAATGTTTTTTTAATAGATGAATGACATACCGGATTCAAACGGTTTATATGATAGTTTTTTATTCATATTTTTTCGAGTGTCGTATGATGCTTAAATCTGTCTTTCAATTTCGAAATATGAATTTGTTTGAAACATTACTTTTTTCTGAGTTGTGTCGTATTAGAGAAGTGATGAATTTGTTAATAAGTAAATAGCGTTATTATTTTTCATCCATTGATTTTTTTTTTTTTTTTTTTTTTTTTTTAAATCCAGCCTTTTGAGATTATCACATCTAATGGATTAAAGTGGCCTTTTGCACAAAGACTAAATTATGGCGTTCATGATTAAGTTATAAAGACTGAATTATGACTTTCAGAATTAGGTCGTAAAAACTGAATTGTGGCGTTCAGAATTAAGTTATAAAGACTGAATTATGACTGAGAATTAGGTCGTCAAACTGAATTATGGTGTTCATAATAAAGTTATAAAGACTGAATTATGACTTTCAGAATTAGGTCGTAAAAACTGAATTGTGGTGTTCAGAATTAAGTTATAGACTGAATTATGACTGAGAATTAGGTCGTCAAACTGAATTATGGTGTTCATAATAAAGTTATAAAGACTGAATTATGACTTTCAGAATAAGGGTTTAAAAAATTAATTATGGCGTTCAGAATGAGGTAGTAAAGACTGAATTATGACGTTCAGACTTAGGTCGTAAAGACTGAATTATGACGTTCAGACTTAGGTCGTAAAGACTGAATTATGACGTTCAGAATTAGGTCGTAAAGACTGAATTATGACGACCGGACTTAATTCCTAAAGACTGAATTAGGACGTTCAGAATTAGGTCGTAAAGACTGAATTATGACGACCGGAATTAGGCCGTAAAGTCTGAATTATGGCGTTCAGAATTAGGTCGTAAAGACTGAATTATGACGTTCAGACTTAGGTCGTAAAGACTGAATTATGACGTTCAGAATTAGGTCGTAAAGACTGAATTATGACGACCGGACTTAATTCCTAAAGACTGAATTAGGACGTTCAGAATTAGGTCGTAAAGACTGAATTATGACGACTGGAATTAGGCCGTAAAGACTGAATTATGACTTTCAGAAATAGGTCCTAAAGACTGAATTAGGACGTTCAGAATTAGGTCGTAAAGACTGAATTATGAGGTCCAGAATTAGGTCAAGGATTATTAAGCAGAACTCAGCTGATGAATGAATAAGTTATTAATGATTTTTGTCTAATATGATCAATATCTCTTAAGATAAAAGAATGGTGAATTCAAATTATTCTTTTAAAAAAAAAAATATTATAAACAATCGATATAATCATTTGGTACATAGAGTTCAGAATTAACTCTTCTGCATTATGTGGAAAGGATTTATAAAGCAGATAAAAAAAAAGAGTTGGAAGACCCAAGCCTACATGGCTGAGGAATATGAAGCGTTAAGTAGGAAATGATGAATGGAGAAGTATTGATGTAAAAGCTCAACATAGAGACGACTGACGAAATCTAACTGAGGCTCTTTGCGTCAATAAGCGTAGGAGGAGATGGTTTGAGCATGCTCTTTGCACTCCCCAAGAGAAATTAGTTCACCAAGCGCTCAACTGGGCTCCACAAGGCACTAGAAGAGTTGGAAGACACAGACCTACATGGCTGAGGACTATGAAGCGTGGAATAGGAAATGATGACTGGAAAAGTATTGATGTAAAACCTCAACTTAGAGATGACTTTCAAAATCTAACTGAGGTCCTTTGCGTCAATAGGCGTAGGAGATGATGACGTTGTTGTAATTAAACCAAAATACATCAAGAGATATCTCAATGAAATTCTTTAGAAATCAGAACAACTTTGTGTAACTTGACCTTTTGATTTTAATTAAACTCCTGGGAAAAATTAAAAATGTATGAAGTGTAATTGCAATGCAGAATTGCTTCATTTTTACTACTCAATGAAGTGTTAGGATTTTCCTTTCTTATGTCTGACTTTGATATAAATACTGTTATTGTACAAATATTTTATTTTCTATTTATGCAATGTATTTGTTTACTGACCAATATGTAATTGATTTCATAATGACTGTTTTCTGTGTAATCGGTCTTATGGAGCTTATTTACTACATTATTTATCTCATTATGTAGTTTATTTATTTATAAATATTTACATAAATATTATTATATAAACTTAGGAAACAAAACTCCTATTTATTTCCCAATTTACTTTTGTTTCCTCTCTGTGAGTCAAATTTGTATCGAATAAACATATCTCTCTCTCTCTCTCTCTCTCTCTCTCTCTCTCTCTCTCTCTCTCTCTCTCTGTCTCTCTCTCTCTCTCTCTCTTGGCATTAATGTCCTTATTAATTATGGTGCAGCTACTCTCAATCCCGGTTCCAACATGTATGTGCCATTGACATTTTACCGACCATGTTTCAAAATGCCAATCAAATTTACGCTTGTCATATCTTCAATGTAATAAATCTGCATACCAGAATACAGTACCTATTCAAAAGGTTGATTTATGAGAAGAGAATGAACACATACAAATAAGTACACAGCCACAAACATATAAACAAAAACACACATACGCGATCACACTTCTTAACGCGGTGAAAGGGTTTGTGTATCGTCATGTTCACCAACGCTGTACTAGTCACAGCCAACCATACAAGTTGGTTTGCTGTGAGCGATCAGCTAAATTCTTCCACAATCGCCAATACGCATTGGACATGGTTTTAAGGCTTAAAGGCCTCTCATGAATGGCAGAGAAAAAGGACAATAACATTGCCCTGGAAAGCAGGACAATGCCCTGGAGACTGACCATATATACATATGATCAGCGCCTAAGGCCCCCCCCCCCCACCCAAACTACGACCAGGGAGGGCCAGGCAATTGCTGCTGAGGACTGACCTGGTAGATCTATAGGCTCAACAAACCCCCTTTTCCCTGCAGTGTATTAGAACTTATCATAATTATATATATATATATATATATATATATATATATATATATATATATATATATATATATATATATATATATATATATATATATATATATATATATATATCACGGAAAATGTCACTTGATCTTAGCAAGGACCTTCATCATGCTTGGCGTCTTTTCAGAAAATATGAGGAGGGAAACTGACGACTCATTAATCGAGGTGATAAAAAATTCAGCGTTGCATATTGAGGTCTTAATTAATCCCCGAAGCTTATTCGATCTATACCTGTCGGCCTGAGAAGCTTTACTGATTAATTATTTATAAAGCTTATGCGATACCCGATAATTGATTGCCTTAAGCTCTTGAAAATTGTTGTATGAGGTTGCGCAAAGAATGAGATTGCATTTCTTCTTGCTCTTAAAGATGATTTTATTAGAAAAGGGGGTATTCGGAGATTACAGACTACTTCCAATGAATATTGAAATATTATACTCAGTGATAACTAACTCAAGTCTACGGAAAATACATACAACTTTTCATATGCTTTAATATAGAAAATCTACGGATATCGCCTCTCACTTTTCATATGGTGACTGTACAATCGATGGCGAAATGTTAATCCAGAATCGTGACCTTGATCCGGATTATCTCAAAATTTAATGTGGTCGTCCATGACCTTAGATCTATCCGTGGTGGAAACTTTCGTCAAAATCTGTCAATTTGTTATGAAGTTATCTTCAAACTGGCAAAAAATGGGAATCCTGATCTAGAATCCAGATCTTGATCCGGATCATCTCCAAAATTTAATGGGGTCGTCCTTGACCTAAGATCTATCTGTGGTTTGTCAAAATCCATATAGTAATTTCAAGGTTATCCTGTCCACAGACAGACACAGAGACAAATAAATAAACCGACTGGATTTTATAACCTCTTTGGTGGAGATAATAATGGAGTTTAATTAATGAGAATCAGGAGGAAATTAAATCATAATTTATCGACACAAATATTTTCAAGAAAAAAATACTAACATTTTCTCTCTCCTTTGTGATCATTGACCTGATTAATGCCATGATTCAATTTGGTTCCGCCGTTCTCGGGTAAAATTTATTCATTGAACTTCGGGAATTCAAACTTGTTGCAAAAGGTTTTATATTTGTTGAGCAGGTTTCCATGAGTCTCGTTTTATAGTTTTATCTGTTAGTGGTTTAAGGTATTTTCCTTTCCAATAAATAGCAATTATTGGGGTGCTTTTTTATTCATGTTTATTGTTAATTCTTTGTATATTTCCCTGACATGGCTCTTCGGTCTTTTAGCATTCTGCCTCTTTCAAAGAACTACAACAACAATGATGATATTAATAATAATAATAATAATAATAATAATAATAATAATAATAATAATAATAATAATAAATCTTGATATAAAATCCAGATCCGGATCTGGATCATCTCCAAAATTTAATGGGGTCCTCCATGACCTGAGATTTATATACTGTGGTGAAATATTTGTCGAAATCCATTTAGTAGTTTTGATGTAATCCTGTCCATAAGCAGACACACAGGCAAATAAATAAATCGTTTTATAACCTCTTGGCTGAGGTAATAATTAATGAATCAAATAGAAGGATTCTTTCACTATTCAGGCAATCAGTTTAAGATAATCAATTAGAGTTTATCCTCTCACGAGGCTGTAGGAAGACGAAAGTTTATAATTTTTCTAATATTGTAATAATTATAAATTACAACATTATACTAAATTTAAATGCAGTTTATTAGTTTAACAATGTAACATCTTTGCTTTCCACTTCTTAAATGTTGACGCATTGAGTGTGCACATGTGATCATGTGTGTAATAAGTTCCACGTTCATGTGTACGAAAATGGTGTATATTCTAAAAGTGCGTCCAACTTAAGACTTCTGGTATGCAAATCCTGTAAATGATGGCACCATATGATGATTGCGATGGACTTTGTAGGCATAGTGATACTGGAGTGAGGGAAAAGAGACAGTGATATTTCAAACAATTATCATAAAAGGAATTTTGATGATGGGTATCTTTTTGTGTTTTTATATGGGGGTAATACATGTCGGCTTAGCTTTTTATATCTCTTATCAAAATAGGCAGTAACATTTTTTTATTCATTTACATGAAAATTAATAATTCTTCATACGGATTATTATTATTATTATTATTATTATTATTATCAAATTTAGGTAGTAGACCCTCTTTAAGGCAAGTTCCGTTAAAGACAATCTTCTTAATAGCTCTTATTATATTCTCTGAAATACTACAATCCACCAGTTATTTGGAAAAAGTCATTCTTAATAATATGCTGACAAATTCAGGATAAGTCATTAATCAAGGTTTTAATTATTATTATTATTATTATTATTATTATTATTGCTTGCTAAGCTACAACCCTAGTTGGAAAAGTAGGAGGCTATAAGCCCGGGGGCTCCAACAAGGAAAATAGACCAGTGAGGAAAGGAAACAGGAAAAATAAAATATTCTAAGAACAGTAACAACATTAAAATAAATATTCCTATATAAACTAAAAAAAAAACTTTAAACAAAACAAGTGGAAGAGAAATAAGAAAGAATAGTGTGCCAGTGTACCCTCAAGCAAGAGAACTCTAACCTAAGACAGCGGAAGACCATGGTACAGAAGCTATGGCACTGCCCAAGACTAAGAGATACATTACACGTTTAGAAGTCGGGTTTTGGCTCATGTGAAAGGCGGCGAATTTACATTGGCCGCCTCCAGCGCCGTGGGCAGAGCGAGTAGTGACTTAAGTGGGTCGGTGAATTCTCATTGGCTGAGACGCTCGCTGAGGTCTCAGACAAGCTATCGTCCCCGTCACTCATAGGCTTGCTCTGAGACGGCTGGGCTCTGGTTTTTGGAAGCGCTCGTCGAGAGGGTATCCATGTTAGGCGGGCTGTTCGAGCACTGATAAGAATTGCCTTGATTAGAGATGTCTTGATCGGTGAAGTTTGTTCTTGGTATATTGTTCCTACGGCAGGAGGGGAGAAGCAACATTTCTTGAGTGGTATCAAGCCATTCTAGTCTGAAGAAGGGAGGCGAACCTCTCGAAATCCGTAGCTGCTTTCTGTTACTTTGTACCAGGCATGGAAACTTTATATTTAAGCTTTGATTCGTGACTTATCTATAATAAATAAGGGGGTTTGTGGCCTGATTGGTAACATCTCTGCCTGGTGTTTGCCAGGGGTTCGAGTCTCGCTGAGACTCGTTAGTGCCTTTAGCATCTGCAACCTTACCATCCTTGTGAGCTAAAATTTGGAGGGTTTGGGGGAGCCTATCGGTCTATCTGCTGAGTCATCAGTAGCCATTTGCCTGGCCCTCCCTGGTCGTAGCTTTGAGGGAGAGGGGCTTGGGCGCTGATCATATAATATAGATGGTCAGTCTCCAGGCCATTGTCCTGCTTGCTAGGGCAATGTCACTGTCCCTTGCCTCTGTCATTCGTGAGCGACCTTTAAACCTTATGCTGAATTTGTCTACCCATTCTGAAGAAGGACTTTTAACCAATTACTGACGAAATGCAGTCATTCAGAGAAGAAGATAATCAAAGCTATTGAGAAGATACAGTACAAGATCTATGCTACTAAGGCAGCTATTGTCTTTAACAGAACCATTATAATAATTATTAATATTATTATTATTATTATTATTATTATTATTAATAGTAGTAGTAGTAGTAGTAGTAGTAGTAGTAGTAGTAGTAGTAGTAGCAGCAGCTAAGCTACAACCTTAGTTGGGAGAGCAGGATGCTATAGGCCTAAGGACTCCAACAGGTAAAAATAGCCCACTGAGGAAAGGAAATAAGGAAATAACTAAAAAAACAAGAAAAATCATGAACAATTAATATAAAGTATTTCAAGAGCAGCAACAGCATTAGAATAGATGTTAACCCCTAAACGAAGGACAATGAGAGGAACCAGTACTTACAATGTTAATGATTTAAGCCGAGCTAATTACAATATTGTTTCAAAATAAACGAAATTTCAGATATGATTTAATTAATACAAAGTTTAAAACATACATACAGTGTATCAGGAGCTCAATCTTAGAATATTTCATATACATATATTATCT
>NC_090744.1:126932391-126937391 GCF_036898095.1 Palaemon carinicauda | reverse complement strand
TTACTAACAACAAGAATAGCAACAAGAATTACGGCAAATAAAATAAGAAAACGTTCTGTACTTGAAACAGAATGGAAAGATAAAATAGAAAACATTCTGCTCTTGAAAAAGAAAGGAAATATGAAATAGAAAACGTCCTGTACTTGAAAAAGGAAGTGAAGATAAAATAAATAAAAAGTTCGGTAATTGAAAAAAGATGGAAAGATAAAAAAAAAAAACTTTCTACACTTGAAAAAGGAAGGAAAGATGAAATAAAAAATGTTCTTTACTTGAAAAAGTAAGGGACCTCAAAGAAACACAGAGAGCTCTAGAACTTATAATAGTCATAGCAATAGTAATTTCATAAAGAATAGTATGAAGTAATAGACGAAGATCGTAGGGAAGACAAAGATGAAAATTTATTATGAGTCGTAATTAATCTGGTCGTGGATCAGCTGATCTTAAATGGGCTTTATTTGTGACGGTAAAAATGAGCTATAGTTCGTTGCGTGACTTTAGTTTTATAAATGTTTATATGTTTTGTTATGCAGTATTTATAAGCTGTTGACGATACTTCGGTTTGTATTATTCTTATTAATGTTAATGTTTGTATTGAACATTGCACCGCATGTGTATCATACGCATTTATACACTTTAATGCTACTGCTTTTCATCACTCGCTCTCTCACGCACTATTAATGGAAAAACCCGTTTAAGCCTGCCATCGCATGTTTCACAATGTTTGAATTTTTTTGACATTGTTGTTAAAGACTTTTTGTATATAAGCTTGTTATCCTGTTGAATAAATTTCACTTGCATCCACCTCGCCTCTGCAAGTAGCTTAAAAAAAATCCGTTTGGGGGCTGGTACTGGTCCTCCGGCGGTTACCAATTATGCGAGGTGGGTTCTCGTTATTTGTATGGGTATGATTCTATATTGACATGAGTCATGGTATGACAATGAAACTATCTCCAATAGATTTAATAGATTTGAGAACAAATCCCTCAGAAGGATATTTGAAGATGAATTGCAGGACAGGATTAGAAATGAAACTATAAGAGAGATTACTCGAGTGCCTTTCTAATAGCCAGGCCTTCTCCATCATGAGGCTCATACTACACAGTATTCTAGAAGTTTTATTCCAGCTGTTACCAAGTTGTGGATTGATCTTCCTAATCGGAAGCAAATGTTTTTATGTTGACCAGGCTGACATGAGTCTTTTTATAGTTTATATATGACATATCTATTTTTGACGATGTTAATAGTTTATATAGGACATATCTGTTTTGACGCTGTTACTGTTTTTAGAATGATATATTGTTAATTTATTCTCATTATTAATTTATTTCCTTATTTCCTTTCTTCAATGGGCTATTTTTCCCTATTGGAGCCCTTGGGCTTATAGCATCTTGCTTTTCCATCTAGGGTTGTAGCTTGGGTAGTAATAATAATAATAATTATTATGTGGATGACATCATGGTGAGGGGTAGAAGGAGATACTTTGGGAATGCTTTTCTCACTCTCCAAGAGAGATTACTTCACCAAATTTTCAACTGGGCTCCACAAGGCACTACAAGTGTTGGAAGACACATGCCGACATGGCTAAGGACTATGAAGCGCGAAGTAGTAGATGGTGAATGGAGAAGTATTGATTTAAAAGCTCGAGATAGAGACGACTAGCGAAATCTAACTGAGGCTCTTTGTGTCAGTAGGCGTAGGAGGGAAATGGTGGTGATGATTATATTGCCTTAAGAAAGATACGTCTACTGGCATTAATATATATATAGTATATTATTATTATTATTATTATTATTATTATTATTATTTATATTATTATTATTATTATTATTATTTTTAATGTTAATGTTATTATTAATATTACTATTATTATTATTAAAATAGTATTATTACTATTTTTATTATTATTATGATTATTTTTATTATCATAATTATCATTGTTATTGTTATAATATATATATATATATACATATATATATATATATATATATGTATATATATATATATATATATATATATATATGCGTATAATAAACAAGATGAGTAGTGTACACTGAATCATACTATTGGTCTGATTTCAAGAGGTAACAGTTTTAAGAGGGACACATTCCATTTCGTTGAATGTGTCCAGATTATAGTTGAATGCATCACACAATGGACTGGGGAATTTGGAGTATTTTCAACAGTTGGTTGTCTGTACGGTGAATTTTAGAATTTTCTCAATGAATAATTAATGTTATTACTTCTTTGTGAAATAGGGAAAATCTATTTCCTATTAAACAGTCAATTATTTTTTTTTCTATCTTTTGTTATAATTGCATGTTTTGTGCTTGTTCATTAATTACAGTAATTTTGTAATAACATTATACTGTTTCAGTTTTGTACCCTGATTAAAAATGTAGCCAAAAAGCTTTTTCACAATAAAAAAAAAGAAGAAGAAAAAGAGTCTAAAAATTCTGGTAACAAGAAGCTAAGAAATCGTTCTGGAGATTAATAGCTGCGGCCGATGAATGATCGGGTTATTTGTGGGGAAAATCCCAACTCTTCATTTTTCACGAAACAAAGACTCTCTGGAACACTTGTTATCAAGAAATCCTCGAGGCGCTACCTGCCCTTTTTTTGTGATCAATCAGGAGAGAAAAAACAAGAAGTGTTTGATGGCGAAGGAACAAAGCAAAACATAATCAGATCCTGGATTGCTTTCAGGCATGAGGGAGCGCCAAAGTTTCAGTTCGTCTGGGAGAAATAAGTCTTTGAAATATAATTCAGTGCTTTCGTCATAATTTCTGAAATATATTCACTTCGACAATCCAATATATACAATACGTTAAAGTGAATTATCTGAAATTTGGTCATAAGTTCTAAATATATTAACTTCAACAATACAATGTGTACAATACAGTCTTCTTATAGTTTATATATGAAATATATGTTTTTATGTTGTTATGGTTCTTAAAATATTTTATTTTAATTGTTCATAACTCCTCATATATTTTATTTCGTTGTTCCTCTTCCTCACTGGGCTATTTTTCCTTATTTGAGCCGTTGGGGTTAGAGCATCCTGCTTTTCCCAACTAGGGTTGTAGCCTACCAAGTAATAATAATGATAATGATAATAATAGTAATAATAATAATAATAATAATAATACATTGAGGTGAATTATCTACTTTCGTCATAAGTTTTAAAATACATTTACTTCAACAATACAATGTATACAATAGTCTTCGATTGAAGTACCCATATACTCCATTGCATTCGGGTATTCAAATGTGTGTATGGTACTATAGAAATGCCACCTACAAAAAGCCTATTCACATACAAAGGTGTCTGTCTCTCTTATGATAGATTGAACGACGATTGTTTCGTATTTGTACAAGCACGTTACCCTCGCATTTATCACTCCTGGCATGTTTGTCCTATACAATTGAAAGCAAACAAAGAGAGAGAGAGAGAGAGAGAGAGAGAGAGAGAGAGAGAGAGAGAGAGAGAGAGGCAGGCGTTTTCAACTACAATTTAAAATACTTATCTTACTTTACCTACATTCATGTTTCCTTTTTCTTAGAGAGAGAGAGAGAGAGAGAGAGAGAGAGAGAGAGAGAGATGGTTAAACTATAATTTAAAATACCTATTTTACTTTACCTCTGTTCCGGTTGCCTATCTTCCTTATACTTTCCAACTTCTCCCTGAGTTCTGATTGGCCTTACAAGCCCCAACGCCTGAATACAAAGACCAACTAAGTATCCAGTTCAGGATACTTGTACAATCGATCCTTCCATAACTGGAGAAATCTATATTTGCTTCAATTATCTCTCTCTCTCATCTCTCTCTCTCTCTCTCTCTCTCCCTCTCTCTCTCTCTCTCTCTCTCTCTCTCTCTCTCTTATATATAATATATATATATATATACAGTATATATATAGTATAATATATATAATATACTCTCTCTCTCTCTCTCTCTCTCTCTCTCTCTCTCTTTTATATATATATATATATATATATATACAGTATATATATATAATATAATATACTCTCTCTCTCTCTTCTCTTTCTCTCTCTCTCTCTCTCTCTCTCTCTCTCTCTCTCTCTCTCTCTCTCTTGATGAAATTATATAAGATAGAATTGAGTGATATCGAGTCACAATGCCAGAAAATTCAAAATCAAAATAAGAGAGAGAGAGAGAGAGAGAGAGAGAGAGAGAGAGAGAGAGAGAGAGAGCCAATTATTTGGAGAAGATTCATGGGAGAAGAGGCTTGTTAACGAGACAAGAAGGTGGATGGCGGTGTTAGGTGGTGTCGAGGAAGGATTGTTTGCCTAATCTCCTCCTCTGTTTTGATGACTCAGCAGGATCAGAATATCGTCAGGTTGGAGTCGCTATATAGAAATCTTTTCCTTGGAAACTGATAATGATGTGTACTTTTTTTTTATACACAGACCATATAATTAAATTTTTTTTTAGTTATATAGTTCAACCAAATATATATATATATATATATATATATATATATTTACACATCTATCTATCTATCTGTCTATCTATCTATCTATATATATATATATATATATATATATAAATATAAATATAAATATATATATGTGTGTATATACATACATACATACATATACACATGCACAGTATATATGGGTCTGTGTGTGTATGTTTATGTGTGTGCATGTATATATAAAAGAAAAACAAATGCAGACATTTCGAGGCCACTGCAGGAAAAAGGCCTCAAAAAGGTCTCAAACATGTTTTAGTCAGGCCTGGGTTTTGGCCTTTTTCATTTCCCCTACGGATTGATGATGATGTGGATATTTGCTGATCTTTTTTTTTGTCCCCACTTAAAAAGTTCTATAGATCTTGACTTTTAGATTGATTGTCATTTTCCTATCACATACCACTCCTGCTAATTCTCTCCAATTCCCTCACGATGCTTTTATCCTAGTCTCAACCTAAGGCTGATTTCATCCTCTTCTCAACTTCAGGCTGATTTTATCCTATTCTC
>NC_090744.1:126923382-126931891 GCF_036898095.1 Palaemon carinicauda | reverse complement strand
TTAGAAAACTTTATAATAATTCTGGTTTTTTTTTCTTTTAACTCCAAAACATAAACATTGCGATAATATGGTATTGCTGTGCAACGAATATCTAAAATATAGAAAGAGAAAGAAAACCGAAACAGTAAATTAGGAAAAATAATTAGCCTACTGTTAGGGAAATCAACTTTAGTTACTAGGTGATTTGCACACACACACACACATATATATATATATATATATATATGTATATATATATATATATATATATACATATATATATATATATATATATATATATCTATACAAATGAGAGAGAGAGAGAGAGAGAGAGAGAGAGAGAGAGAGAATGCTACCTTAAATCAATTCGAAACCGATTTAATTAAATCTCTTCGCATTCAAACACGTAGGTTCGACATTTTCATATTGTATTTATTTTCTCTGACCCTGTTGGAACTCCAGTATTCCATTTGGAAAATCTCCTTTTAGTTTATATATAATATATATATATATATATATATACATATATATGAATAACGGTAAATTGTTGTTGTTGATTAGATTTGGCAA
This sequence comes from Palaemon carinicauda, assembly GCF_036898095.1. NCBI lineage: Eukaryota > Metazoa > Arthropoda > Malacostraca > Decapoda > Palaemonidae > Palaemon > Palaemon carinicauda. The sequence continues at coordinate 126,931,342 of NC_090744.1, read as the reverse complement.
AATGTTTAGGGTTGCAAACAAAGGTTTGTAATTTTAAAAATGTATATTCCTTGTGATTACAAATAAATTAATTTTCATTCCAAAGGTTTGCAAATTTAAATATATATTCCTTGTGATTACAAATAAATGAATATACATTTCAAAGGTATGCTAATCTAAAATGTATATTGCTTGTGGTTACATATAAAATAATATACATCTCTAAGAATTGCAAATATAAAAAAGTATATTCCTTGTGGTTATATATAAAAGAATATACATTTCAAATGTTTGCAAATTTAAAATTTATATTCCTTGTGGTTACAAATAAAAGAATATACATTTCAAAGGTTTCCGAATAAAAAAAACGATAATATTCCTTGTGGTTATAATTAAAAGAATATACATTTCTTAGGTTTGCAAAACTAAAAATGTATATTCCTTGTGGATACAAATAAAATGAAGGAAATTCCCAATCGTTAACAAATAAATTAATTTGCTATACTGAAGGTAATAAATGATATATATATATATATATATATATATGTGTGTGTGTGTGTGTGTGTGTGTGTGTGTATGTTTAAGGGGATAATATAAAAAATAGACATTCAAAACGATTACAAATACAAAATACGAATAAATGGGGCTGTGATGGCCTATTGGAAACGTTCCTGACTAGCGATTGCCGGACTGGGGTTCGAGTCCCGCTCTAACTCGATAGTTTCTTGTAGTATCTGCAACCTCACCATCCTTGTGAGCTAAGGATAGGGGAATTGGAGAGCCTATAGATCTATCTGCTGAGTCATCACCAGCCATTGTCTGGATCTCCTTAGTCCTAGCTTAGGTGGAGGTATGCTTGGGCGGTGATCATATGTATATATGGCCAGTCTCTGGGACATTGTACTGTCTAGGACAATGTCTCACTGACCCTTGCCCCTGCCATTCATGAGTGACCTTTAAACCTTTAAATGTCACTATAGTTATTAAAAGCATAATTCATATTCCTAAGGATAACTGACAAAATGAATATTTTTCCTAAATGATTACTAATGAAAAAAATATAGTTATGACTATTACAAATATGAGAATAGATATTTTACGAGTTAAAATAAAGAAATGAACGTTCTCGTAGGTTGCAGTTGAAAGAAACCACATTCCCAAGGGTTGCAAATAAAAAATGTACAATTCTGGGGTTACGGATGTGAGGTTTTGGCGAAAAAAATATACAAATATTTCTTTACAAGAACTCTTAGAAAACCTGGAATGTTATTTTAAGAATTTCCCTTTGAAAAGGTTTGTTTGTGTGTGTGTGTGTGTGTGTGGTGTGAGTGTGTGTGTGTACAGATTTATCTTGACATATTTCTTAACAAATTTCTATTACTGAAACGAGGCACTGGCAAAGAAATGAAGAAAATGTATAAGATAATATACTGTAAATAAAATATGGAAAATATTTACCTGGTAAGTCCTTTTTTTTTAACTTGTCAAAGGGAGGTTTGTAGAGCTTAGAGGAGAGAGAGAGAGAGAGAGAGAGAGAGAGAGAGAGAGAGAGAATTTTATTTGGTAAGGGATGTTGATTTGCAAATACTACTAGGGCAATTTGAGATATAGAATGCCTAGGATACTACTACTACTACTACTACTACTACTAGTAGTAGTAGTAGTAGTAGTAGTAGTAGCAGCAGCAGCAGCAGCAGCAGCAGCAGCAGCAGTAGTAGTAGTAGTAGTAGTAGTAGTAGAAGTAGTAGTGTTAGAATTTGGTATCAAGGATAAAAGGAAACAAACAACAGAGAGATGGTGTATTTCCTGCTATTCCTATTAATTTTCTCTTCTTCCTTTTTGTATCTGTTTTTTTTTAAGATTAATTATTCAAGTTCTATTATTATTATTATTATTATTATTATTATTATTATTATTATTATTATCCTTATTATTATTATTATTATTATTATTATTATTATTATTATTATTATTATTATTAGCTAAGCCACAACCCTAGTTGGAAAAGCAGGATGCTATAAGCCCAAGGGCTCCAACAAAAAACAATAGTCCACTGAGGAAAGGAAATAAGGAAATGAATAAACTATATGAAAAGTAATGAGCAAATAATAAAAAATAATCTAAAAACATTGACGATATTAAAATAGATCTTCCATACTTGAACGAGAAAAATTAGATTTATATCAGCTTGTTCAACATTAAAACATTCGCTGGAAGATTGAACATTTGAAGTTCCATCGATTAATTATTCATGTCTTATTGGATATCACTAAAATATACTGATATTGTTTTATGCATAGCACGCGCATGCATAAGATTTGCAAACAACTGTTTACCTCGGAATTGGAAGATCGAATTCTGCTTGAGTAAACAACTTGAATATTGTTACCAAAAGAATTCCACACCATTCTTTATGCTTACATTGATATAAATCATAATTGCAGTGTTTCATATATATATATATATATATATATACATATATATGTATGTATATATATGTATGTGTATATAATTACATACATATATATATATATGTATATATATATATATATATATATGTATGTACATACGTATATGTATGTATATATACATACATACATACATACATACATACACACATATATATATATATATATATGATATATAGAGTAAGTATATTTATATATGCATATATGTACATATACAGTATATATATATATATATATATATAATATATATATATATATATATATATCGTATGTTTGTAATTCTTCACTTACTTTATCACGGGCGTGACTTTTAATTCTAAAAATACCCACCAGGAGTTTATGTGAATGGTTTAATGCCAAAATGTACACTCAACTTCTCAACTACCTGCACATTTTTACGTGTTTTTCATATTCAAATAAGCCATATATATTTTAATATATTAATGTCTGGATTCTCTTAACGACCTCGGGATCAGAGCCCCAGGCGAAATCTCACAAAGACAAGAGCTTGGCTCCGGCCGGGAATCGAACCCTGGTCGGCAAGCTTATATAGACAGTGACTAACTGTTTTTGTGAGATTTCGCCTGGGGCTCTGATCCCGAGGTCGTTAAGAGAATCCAGACATTAATATATTAAAATATATATGGCTTATTTGAATATGAAAAACACGTAAAAATGTGCAAAATTTATCATTAATTGAATGCCAAGTAACAAACTACCAATTAGCTACGATGGTGAAGATGGGTTGATTTCAATTCTAAGTACAAAATACCTGAATTCGACAGTTATAAGTACAGTAGAATTGTCATTGACTTTTATCTTCCTTCGTGGCCGAATGGGTTAGTCACTGTCTATATAAGCTTGCCGACCAGGGTTCGATTCCCGGCCGGAGCCAAGCTCTTGTCTTTGTGAGATTTCGCCTGGGGCTCTGATCCCGAGGTCGTTAAGAGAATCCAGACATTAATATATTAAAATATATATGGCTTATTTGAATATGAAAAACACGTAAAAATGTGCAAAATTTATCATTAATTGAATGCCAAGTAACAAACTACCAATTAGCTACGATGGTGAAGATGGGTTGATTTCAATTCTAAGTACAAAATACCTGAATTCGACAGTTATAAGTACAGTAGAATTGTCATTGACTTTTATCTTACTTCGTGGCCGAATGGGTTAGTCACTGTCTATATAAGCTTGCCGACCAGGGTTCGATTCCCGGCCGGAGCCAAGCTCTTGTCTTTGTGAGATTTCGCCTGGGGCTCTGATCCCGAGGTCGTTAAGAGAATCCAGACATTAATATATTAAAATATATATGGCTTATTTGAATATGAAAAACACGTAAAAATGTGCAAAATTTATCATATATATATATATATATACAGTGTATATATATACATATATATATATATATATATATATACATGTGTATATATATATATATATATATATAGCAATTGCCATAAATAGAGCCCCCTTAAATTACTGGCGCTATTGTATGGAAAAAATGTCGTTTTATCATATGAATATCCTTTCGGCCATAACCCGTATACGATTATTGTTATAGTAGTCTCAAACAAGATTACTTTTTCTTTACGAAAATTATATTTTCACGTGAGGGTTACGTCGACAAGCGTATCCTGTAGAATAAATGGAAATATCCTTTGCATAAGAGGTATTATATCAGTATTTAATTTATTCACCCACCAAAAATTGGTGTGTTTTCTCTAAGTTTGAAAGATGATATAAAGGGCATGATTTACCTAGAATAAAATTCTCGGAAAGGGTCTATTTTAATATTGTTACTGTTCTTACAATGTTTTGATTTTTATTTTCATTGCTCATTATTTTTATTGTAATTCATTTATTTTCTTACCTACTTTCCTAATTTTCCCTATTTTAACTTGATGGACCCCTTGTGCTTATAACAACCTACTTTTCCAACTAAGATTGTAGCTTAGCTAGTAATAATAATAATAATAATAATAATAATAATAATAATAATAATAACAATAATAATAATAATAATAATAATAATAATAATAATAATACAACCAAGAATGAAGAAAACGCAATGTAAAATAGCAATCATTTGATAAAGACAGTTTTCTCGAAAGAATACTGTAATGATGGAAAAATGTAAAGAAATAATCATAGATTCTTTAACCAAAGTTTACTCCGGAGAATAGGAAGAAACTACGAAAATACGAGGATTTTTTTTTTCTTAAATACATTCATGGAAACTACATCAGACGGAAGCTGTCACACAAGAGCATTCATATATATGTATGTATGTATATACTGTATGTATATATATATATATATATATATACATATATATATACATATATATACATATATATATATATATATATATACACGCACACATACACACACACACATATATATATATATGTATATATATATATATATATATATAGATAGATAGATAGATAGATGGATATAGATATATAAAAGAAAATACTGAACCCCACTCACGATACAAACCTTAGAACCTCCTCATAGAGAGAGAGAGAGAGAGAGAGAGAGAGAGAGAGAGAGATTTAAGTGGCAATAATCAATATTGTAGTCCAAGCACAAAAGAATGACAAATATGCTTTGACATACGAGAATCTAGCCAGGTCTCTTGTAAACGTGTGCCATTTCAACACAGAATTCTTCCAAAATGAGCGTAAATGAATCCTTGTAACCTTCACTGGAAAAATGTTTCAAGAAATAAAAATCAAGGCAAAAAGCAATTACTGTACTTAGTGTTGTTTGTAAACTCATTACTCTTCACTCCAGCTTTTTTTTTCCTTGCCTGACTCCGCTTACTTGAGAAAAGAACGAAATTGAAACTGAAAAAGTCAAGAAAACTCCAGCTGGAAAAATTGGAAGACATTATACCTTTAACAATTGCTTTCCAGAATGACGCAAATCATAAAACTGAAGGTGACCAGTACGTGGAGCATGGAAATAAAAAGACGCATGAAGAACCAAAACTGATAAATAAGGGAAACTAGAGGGAAAATTAAAAAGAAAAAAAAAAAAAAAGAAAAAGAAAAAAAAAAAAAAAAAAAAAAAAAAAAAAACTTAATGTGTGTGCAGAATAGAAGGTAGGAAGAGGGAGCGGTTAATGGATGTTATGGTAAAGAGGAAAATAAAGCAATTTAAGAGAATGGAAGTAATAAAGGAAGGAACAAATAAGTATGAAAAGGAAGGAGAGAATTACCAGAAACATTGAGAAAGGATATATGCGGGGAAAGGATTAACTTGAAGGCCATTCTAAATGGCACCTTGTGCATGAACCTTAGTCCTTTCCTAACATCTTAAAGAGGATAACCCATTGGGATTTAAAAGGAGGAATGGAAGAAGAAGAAGAAGAAGAAGAAGAAGAAGAAGAAGAAGAAGAAGAAACTGAAATTCTCAAAGTGCACTTAGAGATGTATGTTTGGTCGATGTTTAGATTGGGAAATAAAACTTTTAGATTTTATCAAAATTATATGCTGTGCTAAAAATAACATATGTTTCAGTTTGCGAATAAAAATATTTAATGAAAAATAAAACCAGAAACACTTGATACATTATAGTGAACAATTAATCACTGTAATTATTGATTATTAAATTACTAAAAGGAATAAAAATGTGTTTAATAAATAAATCAGAAATAAATCAGATACATGTGGTGGGCGATATGGTAACGTCCCTGACTGGCGAACGCCAGACTGGGGTTCGAGTCCCGCTCAAACTCGTTGGTTTTCTTTGGTCGCTACAACCTCACCATTCTTGTGAGCTACGAATGGGGGATTTTGGGGAGCCTATAGATCTATCTGCTGAGTCATCAGCAGCCATTGCCTGGCCCTCCTTGGTCCTAGCTTGGGTGGAGATTGGGCTTAGGCGCTGATCATGAGTATAAAAGGTCAGTCTTTAGAGCATTGTCCTGCTGCTGAGTCATCAGCAGCCATTGCCTGGCCCTCCTTGGTCCGTGCTTGGGTGGAGAGGAGGCTTGGGCACTGATCATATGTATATATGGTCAGTGTCTAGGGCATTGTCCTGCTTGCTAGGGCATTGTCACTGTTCCTTACCTCTGCCATTCATGAGCGGCCTCTGAACCTTTAAACTATATTGATATATTGCAAATTAACTTAGTCGCACGGACATTTATGGTGAAGGACAGGATTCGTAACTACTAACTCTAGATGCAACATCATTTGATGCTAACAGTTTTAATGATGCATTTCAAGTCCTTAATTCTGATTTTAGTCTTTGAAATAAAGTTGTTCAAAATAACTATTTCCAGCTATTTCTGAGTAGTTTTAAAACAAAGACCAATTTGCCTACATAGTGAATGATGTTTGTCGAATTGTAAATGATAATTATTATTATTATTATTATTATTATCATTATTTTTATTATTATTATTATTATTATTATTATTATTATTATTATTATTCTTATTATTATTATTATTACTACTTGCTAAGCTACAACCCTAGTTGGAAAAGCCGGATGCAATAAGCCCAGGGGATCCAACACAGAAAATAGCTCAGTGAGGAAAAGGAACAAGGAAAAATAAAATATTCTAAGAAGAGCAACAATATTAAAATGAATATCACTTTATAAACTATAAAAACTTTAACAAAACAAGAGGATGAGAAATAAGATATAAGATAGAACAGTGTGCCCGAGTGTACCCTCAGGCAAGATAAGAGATATTTTTGAAGAGCGTAAATAAATATAAGTGCAATGAGAAACAGCAAACTTTATCCCCCAAAAAAATTCTCTCAATAATGAAATATTTTCATCCAAAATACTTGGAGGAATAAGCGTCGGAAATAAAAATAATCGGCCACACAAGTATTTTCTAACAAATAGTTGAAAATTAATCTTATTAGAAAAATATCAATGATCAAAGCTAATAATAAAAGACAAATAATGAATACTGGATCCAGACTGGAACTTTCATCAAAACAACAGTCTTGAAAAAAAGAAAAAAAAAATAATTAGTTCATTACAATTTCTAACATTATCAGCAGATACGCAGTCGAGTGGAAGCTAAAACTTGATCTCTTGACTATAAATAGCCCCTTATTAAAGTTGATTGACCCAACACTATAACTCGAAAACAAATATTATAATGAATATCAATAAACATGTGGAACAATGAATGAGACAGAAAAATTAATCAAAATAAGTCATAATAGATATGACCTTTCTCGGACTTCAAAATCTTACCACTCACTTGCTTTTGATAGATTAAGCTATAAATAAGAAAGAAAGTTTTTCTAGATTTCTACATTATTCATATAATCATAAATGTGATATTTAGGCAATGGAAGAGATTTAATTCTAGGACAAACGAACGAAAGACAATACTAAAAATCATCATAAATATATGAAAATAAATACACATTATCTAATGAGATAAACAACTACAAAATAATAATTGTATTAATGTCAATGGTGATAATAAAAGAAAGAATACAAAACAAAAAAGAATAATTAAATTCACA
>NC_090744.1:126893382-126918382 GCF_036898095.1 Palaemon carinicauda | reverse complement strand
TCGTAGTGTTCATGACCAGCCCTTCACATCGATGGACGAAATCCGGGATAGAATCCAAACCTGCCAAAGATTATGTTTTGACAGGCGTTTAAGTATCTATTATTTATGTTTGTATGTTTGTTTATTCGTTCGTGATTCGCATAACTCAAAAACTATTTGACTGAATATCCTTAAATTTTTTTTTATTTATTTATGTATGTTTTGGTCACCATAACTCAATAACTATTGGACCGAATCTCCTCAAATTTGGTGGGATGATTGGCCATGATCAAAGAACAATTTGATTATATTTTGGTAGTGATTGGGTCAGAGGTCAAAGTCATGAAAAGGCCAAAATGTCTTCTTGCTATATGATGAATTTCTATCCGATTTGCATGAAACTATTGTCAAAATGCGCATAATTCAACTACCTATCTTATGATGTGGCGTTGGCGAAGGTATGCGCTCTACTGAGTGCGCAATCTAGTTAGTATTTTTTCATAGGCAGCTATACATCACAAACACTTTAATTCAATAACTTTTCTATCTATTAGTCTAGGAATTACGAGCTGGAAATTAGTCACAGATACAGGTTGTCAGTTTGGCCTTTTTTCAGGCCAAACAACCTCAAATTTGGCCTTTTTATTTTAAACTGGTTGCCCTTTATTAATATGAAATAAGGCAGGTCTTAAATACAATATATTTGGCATTTTTCTACTCATGGGTTGGCCTTTTAATGATTAAAAGTTCGCTTTTTCTCATTTAGAAAACCTGGCAACCCTGGATCCGAACAGAAATGAACTGGGATTATTATACTCAACGTACCGTAAATAGAATTTGCATTACGGCTGTTTGACGAACAGAATTGGCTGTTTGAAGCTTTGCAATAGCTGTTTGGGAAATAGCCTCATGTTCTGGGTTCCAAATGAAAACTGTGATTGATGTTTTTTTATTACATATATTAAATTAGAGAGGGTTAGTTTCAGATTCAACTGAAGTCATCCCCTTTATTTAAATAGAGAAAATATTGAATAGTGGCTTTTTTGTATATGCCCGTTATGGTAGTATAGTTTGTATACCCCACCACACACACACACACACACACATATATATATATATATATATATACATATATATATATATATATATATGTATGTGTATATATATATGTACATATATATATTTATATATATACATAAATAAATATATATATATATAAATATATATATATATATATATATATATATATTTATACGAAGATTTGGGCAATAATGGCATTGTCCGGGAACAATGGAAAAAATACAAATATTTCCAACAAATATGTTTTGATATTGTTCAACATTAATATGCTCGCCGTTAATTTTGAATTTCAATGTGAATAAATTCTTTTCATGAAAATATTTAGGTAGAACTGTACTAATAAATCTTTTAAAAATATGTGATTTTCATCATCATTATTATTATTAGCTAAGCTAAGCCACAACCACAGTTGGAAAAGCAGAATACTCTAAGCCCAATGGCTCTAACACGAAAAGTAGTTCACCGAGGAAAGGATATAAGGGAATACCGAATAAACTATATATATATATATATATATATATATATATATATATATATATATATACAGAAATATATATATATATATATATATATATTCTGTAAATATATATATATATATATATATATAGTAAGCAATAAAAACCTAAAATATTCTAATATTAGTAACAAGGTTATAAAAGATCAGTGAACTATAGAGCCACGCTTATGAGGAGAGAATATGGTCACTAATTTCTCTCTCTCTCTCTCTCTCTCTCTCTCTCTCACACACACACACACACATATATATATATATATATATATATATACACATACATATATATGTATGTATATATATATATATATATATGTCGCAGTTCAATCCTACCTTATACAAGGAATGGTTGCCAAAGACAGTCCAAGATTCAACAAAAGAATTCAGGCCAGAAAGGTTTCCATTCGCCCCTTGAATGTTAAGCAGCAACTGAGTAGCCAAGTTCCAATTCTCTCTCTCTCTCTCTCTCTCTCTCTCTCTCTCTCTCTCTCTCTCTCTCTCTCTCTCCCAAAGAGGCTTCAATATCCTTCTACTCTTAATGTTTTAAAGTAACGTAAAATTATGAGAATGAATATGCAATCAAACACCTATTTTCGTTAATGACTGAATAATGATATATATTTTATCAATTACTTGCAAGAAGATAGATATTACCTCACTTTAACGTAAAAAATCAATTTCCAAAGAAAGTGCAATTTAATAAAATATTAATAATAATAAATTATCATTATTGTGATCATTCTCTAAACAATATTAATAATGCTTATAATTACTATTATTATTATCAATATTATTATTATTATATTATTATTATTAATAATACCAATGATAACAATAATAATAATAATAATAATAATAATAAATTATCATTGTTATTATTATTAATATTATTATTATCATCATCATCATCATCATTACTATTATTATCATTATTATTATTATTAATAAACCTACATTTAAAGTAATTTCCAACCCCTATAGCAATCCTCGTTATTTGATTGCATGAAAAAAACAAAGTGAACAACCAAAAAAATATTTGTGCGATAAACGAAGTGTATAATAGATCCCAAAACACTGATAAAGTTTTCCGGAACATAAAACACACAGAAGCGCCACATGGATTCTTTTGAAGAAGAAGGAGAAGAAATAAAAAAAAAAACATAAAAATTAGTTGTGGAAAGAAAATATGAAGAGAATTCCTGGGTGGTATACGTGTATTGTTTGCGTCTAGGAAATTCTGAAGTTTAAACTTGCAGAAACCGTTATTTTTTTTTCTTTCAAGTTAAACACGTTGTCACAAAACTCGTTTTATAGTTTAGATATGAAAAATCTATTTTAATGTCGGTACTGATCTTAAAATAGTCTACATTCTTTATGCATTGCTTTTATATATATAGAGTATGTATGTATGTATGTATGTATATATATATATATATATATATATATATATATTTATATATATACAGTATATATATATATATATATATATATATATATATATATATATATATATATATATATATATATATATATATATATATATATATATATATATATATATATATAGCCTTTGTTATTATGCTCATTAAAAGTAGTATAAAACAGAGTAAAAAGTTAAATAAAACCAAACTTGCAGAAGAACTGTATGGATTCACAAAGGGAAACGTACCAAAAAAACAGTATTCAACATGCCCATGTTAACAGAGATGGCAATGGGGGTACAGAGAGATATCTTTATGTGTTTTATTGACTATGAAAAGAAACTTGATAAAGTTAGACACTTCCAACTAATAGAAATTCTAAAGAGTTAAATAATAATGGTAAGGACATTCGGCTAATTACCAACTTTTATTGGAGTAATAAGCTGTGATTAACATGGAGAATTATTTAACACCATGGGGAAAACTAAAAAGACGAGTAAGATGAGGATGTGAAAATGTCACCAGACCTCTTCTCAATATTTGGAGAAATCATACTGAGAAGTATATCAGGAATGGAAGGAATAAGAGTAGGAGGAGAAAATATAAATAATATTAGATTTGTAGATGACACTGTGATAATAGCTGACTCATAAGAGAAACTGCAGTCTTTATGATACAGCACAAAGAGAGAGTGAGAACATGGAACTAAAACAAACATAATAAAGAAAACAGAAGTGGACATAGCATAAACAAACCTGGAAACTCAAAATTGCAACATAAGAATGGACAGAGCAACGATAAAACAAAGAAATGCTGTTGTATATCAAGGTACTACAATAACATATGATGCAAGATGTATTTAAGAAAGAGAAATAAGAACAGTAATAGCATAGAAATGCATTCAAGTGTATGAAAACCCCATTGACAAACAACAGTTAAGGGATTCAGACAAGTTAGATCACTGAAAACCTTACACTTACTTATGACTCAGAGACGTGGACATTAAACAAGAACTTGAAAAAGAAAGTAAAGGCAGCTAAATTACGGTTTTGCATATGAATGTTGAAGATCCTATGGACTGAGAGAACAAAAAGGAGGTATTGAGAAGAGTGAATCAAGAGAGATCACTTCCAAAAGTGAGAAAGAGGAAATAGATGGAATTTCTGGGACAATTGATAAGAAAAGATCGAAATTCTGGGACATGGGATGAAAAGAGAAACGATCTAAATTTTGGGACATGCATTGAGAAGAGAAAAGATGGAACTTTTGGGATGTGTAGGCCAAATAAGAGATAAAAATCGATCTTTTGGGACATGTGATAATAAAAGATCGATCTTTTGGGGCATGTAATATGAAGAGAAAAGATCGAACTTTTGGGACATGTAATAAGAAGAGAAATGATCGAACTTTTAGGACACGTAATAAGAGAAAATATCGAAATTTTGGGACATGTAATAAGAAGAGAAAAGATCGATCTTTGGGGACATCTTATAAAAACCGAAAAGATCGAGCTTTTGGGGCATGTAATATGAAGAGAAAGATCAAACTTTTGGGACATGTAATAAGAGAAAATATAAAACTTTTGGGACATATAATAAGAAGAGAAAAGATCGATCTTTTTTGACATCTTATAAAAACAGAAAAGATCGAGCTTTTGGGACATGGAATAAGAAAAAAGATCGAGCTTTTGGGAAATCTAATAAGAACAGAAAAGATCGAGCTTTTGGGGCATGTAATATGAAGAGAAAGATAGAAATTTTGGGACATAACATAAGAAGACAAGAAATCGAACTTTTGGGACATGGAATAAGAGAAAAGATCAAACTTTTGGGACATGGAATAACAAGAGAAAATATCAATTTTTTTTGGAACATGTAATAAGAAGAGAAAATATCGAACTTTTACAACATGTAATAAGAATAGAAAAAAAAAATCGAACTTTTGGGACATGTAATAAAAAGAGAAAAGATCGAACTTTCTGGCCATGATGTAATAAGAGAAAATATCAAACGTTTGGGACATGTAATGAAAATAGAAACGATCGAACTTTCGGGACATAATGTAAGAAGAGAAAATATCAAACTCTTGGGACATGTAATAAAAAGAGAAAAGATCGAACTTCAGTGCCTTATGGCAAAGATAGAGAGAAGAAGAGCAAGGGGCCGGTAAAGGAAAAAGTTTCTGGACATCTTACTGGAAGATGTAAACGAGAGAATGTAACAGCTGGGGAATTTATGCAAAGAGCGAGAGACAGGACCAGGTGGAGGCAATTGACAGACCACGTCGAACACAGCATCTCGGTAAGGTAATTTATAGTTATTTGCTCTTCTCTTACTCCCTTTCTCACTGGGCAATTTTCCTTGTTGGTGCCCTTTGGGTTATAGCATTCTGCTTTTCTATTATTATTATTATTATTATTATTATTATTATTATTATTATTATTATTAGTGGAAGAAGATTGACTGGAGCAGCCAAGGATGATTTTTGAAAGGTAAGCAATAATTAATTTCTCTTTTTTTTTTACATTTGGGAATAATTTATTTTCATGGAAAACGCATGGTATGTTTTTACAGTTATTAATTACAAACACCCTGTTAACATACACGAATGACCTAAGGATAAATATAGAATATTAGAATTACTTAGCATAGTGAGATTATCTCATAGGCAGTAGGTTGGCAGTTACGGGTCATTTATCCATTTGCCTTCAAATTCACCGAACAGGCTGGCCTATTCTTTATTGTTACCACCATTATCATTGTCAAATACTAAGCTACAACCCTAGTTGGAAAACCTGGAAGCTGTAAGCCCAAGGGATCCAACAGGGAAAATAGCCCAGTGAGAAAAGGAAATTAGGGTCGATGTTTCTGGCCAGCGTTCTTCATCTACCTGTCCCACACTTCATCACCGGTCATACAATTAAATCTTTCAAATATAAATTATAAAAAGGAAGAGGAAGAAAAAAAATAAGAGAGAATAGTGTGCCCGAGTGTACCCTCAAGCAAGAGAAATCTGACCCAAGACAGTGGAGGACCATTGTACAGAGGCTATGGCACTACCCAGGACTAGAGAACAATGGTTTTATTTTGGAATATCCTTCTCCTAGAAGAGCTGCTTACCATAGCTAAAGAGTCTCTTCTAACATTACCAAGAGGAAAGTAGCCACTGAACAATTACATTGCAGCAGTTAACCCCTGGGTTGAAGAAGAATTTTACTCTTTCCTCGTACAGCTGGCAACACAAAAATAACCGAAAAAATTTGCACTACACTGTAATAGTTCAACGACTGCTTTCCACTTGGTAATATAAATTTAGTATCATTATCACAGAAGTAGCAGACTCCGAAATCAACCTATTGTTCTCCAGTCTTTGGTTAAAGTTCTCTTCTTTGAGGTACACTCAGACACACTATCTTATGTTTCCTTATTTCCTTTCTTACGGGGCTATTTTCCCAGTTGGAGCTATTGGACTTATAGATTTCTGATTTCTTGACGAGTGTTGTAACTTAGCTACTAATATATATATATATATATATATATATATATATATATATATATATATATATATATATATATATATATATATGTGTGTGTGTGTGTGTGTGTGTGTGTGTGTGTGCGCGTGTATGTTTTGGTACTGGTTCAGGTGTTTTTTCATTTCTCCTTTTAACAAAAATGTGTAAGTTGACTAATTCTTTTAGATTTCCTAAACGGTAATCAGCACAAGATAGAATAAAATTCCTGAAACAAAAACTGACAACTAAACAGATATATAGATGAAATATATGATTCGTATTCTCCAATTGAATTCAATGAAGAATTCAAACACAAAAGCTTCAATTTGCGATGTCGACCAAAAATTCAATGCACCCTCGGTGAATTCTGTAGAGTTGAAATCTCCCTTTCAAAGTAGAAGCAAAGAAATGAATACCCGAAATATTAATCATAATTACTGAATGGTGTGAAGAAATGTTCTCAAAGCCTTTTTCTGTCTCATGAAGAACCAGCTCTTTTTTCATACCTTCCAATGACTGAAATTGAATATAATGAAGCGAATGGGTCTGTTCATTGACTCTTCGACCAGCCTTAATAGATGGGACGATTTTTCTCCTCTCCATTCAGGAATAAAATAATTATATCATTTGAAGAAATAAAAGCGAGGGAGATCATCACCCAGCCATTCATGAAAAAAATGTGATCTAAAAATGAATAAAAATGGATTTATTGAATATTCGCAGAATATTTCAATTTCCTGGAAAGAAATATTTTGATCTCGGTATCTTCTATTCCTAATTGAGCAAAAAAGGGATTAAAATTTGTCTTCTCTTTTCCATTGGTTTTTCATACGAATTTCTAGATACGTTTAATATGAATAAAATAGTACTTTAAACTTCTATTGAAAAAGTAGTCATATCGATATATTTTTTATCTAAAAACATATTCAAATATATAGTAAAAATTTCAATTGTAAATACAGTTTATATAGAATAAAAAAAATCTTCATGTAAATATACTATGAGATATACAGTATATGTTATAAATTGTAGATTATAAATGTGTATTTCCTAATAAAAGGTAAAATAAAAGTCGAACATGCCTCCCCAGTTGTAAATACAGTATATTTCAAATAATAAAAATTTATGTAAATATACTATGATGTTTATATGTTGTAAACTGTAAGATTGTAAATCTGCATTTCATAATACAAAAAAAAAAAAAAAAAAAAAAAAAGACCCAGAAGGTATTCGTGATTCGCATTCAGGGAAAGACTCAAAGGCGAAAACGTGATCTCTGAATCTCAAATTTCCTATTTCAGGTAAAGATGTAATTCAATAGACTTTCTTGCCATTGCTTACCCGGATGGTCGCAATATCAGGCGAAGATGAAACATCACTCCATTTTGAACTTGCTACGAGTCAAATGTGCGTGATCTTCTTGGAGGAATATTTCGAAGAATTAATTATCAATGGCAGTAAAGTTGAGTATGTAAATTTTGACTAAAATTCTTTAACTAATTCAGCTTTACTTATGCGGTTATATATTGCTTGGAATGGTTCTTGCTTTCAATACGATTCTCACTTATTATAATTATTATTATGTGTATATATATACATATATATATTTATATATGTATATATATATTCATATGTATATATATAAATATATATATATATATATAAATATATATATATATATATATATATATATATATATATATATATATATATATATATATATATATATATATATATATACATATACATATATATATATATATATATATATATATATATATATATATATATATATATATATATATATATATATATATATATATATATATATAATCATTTTAGTCCCGCTCAGCTCTCCCCGTCCATCGGGTAGGGAGCAAGTGAGTAGTCATACCCTGAAGAGAGAGGGAGTTCTTGTGTGTACATATCTATATAAATATTTAACCATCATTTTTGACAGGTTGCGTACACTAGTTTATAATATTGAAAAGAGTGTTTATACACCTTAGAATAATATGCAGAACGTAGATCAACATATCCTTTAAAAATCTATAAATTTTTAATGAGATTGTTTGAAACCCGTGAAAACACATCATGGCTTCCCGGCCGGAAAATATAGCAAATGAATTCAATTAGTATAACTACTGCTAAATTGCGCTGTTGGATTTACTATTTATTTAAAATATTTTTATTCTATGCATTATTCATTTGAGTATCTTTGACTTATATTCCTAAGTAAATAATCGCGTAATATAATAAATACATGATTAATGGGACTAGTTTAACTCACTTATACCAATAAAAAAAGATAGAAAGGTTAATATATTTGGTGCCGTAAGGGGACCAATGAAAAACCATAATGAACAATGAAGAAAATATATCAGGTCATCAGATATGTTTTATTATTATTATTATTATTATTATTATTATTATTAATTTTATTATTCTTATTAATTGCTAAGCTACACCCCTAGTCGGAAAAGCAGGATGCTTAGGCCCAAGGGCCACAATATGGAAATTAACCCAGTGAGGAAATGAAGTAAGGGATATGATAGAAAAGTGTGCCTGATTGTACCATCAAGTTAGAGAACTCTAACCATAGACAGTGGGAAACCATGATACTGAGCCTATGGAGTTACCCAAGATGGTTTCATTTTGGAGTGTCCTTCTCCTAGAAGAGCTGCTTGCCATAATCAAAGAACATCTTTATCCTTACCAAGTAGAAAGTAGCCACTGAATAATTGCAGTGCAGTAGTTAACCCCTACAGTGAAGAAGAATTGTTTGGTTATCTTAGAGTTGTCATGCGTATGAGGAAAGAGGAGAATGTGGAAAGAATACGCCAGACTAGTCATTGTATGTGTGGGCAAAGGAAAACTGAGCCGTAACCGGAGAAGGATCCAATGTAGTACTATCTGACCAGTCAAAGAACTCAATAACTCTCTAGCGTTAGTATCTCAACGGGTAGCTGGTATCATGTCAGATTTTTATCAAGAATACATCACATGAGATCGATCGCAACAAACTTTAGCGTTGGATGGTAAAATCACAAGGAACGTATTATACATCAAAGAATTATTTGTCGTCAAAGAAACTTAAACTTTAGTTCTCTCGTGCATGAAAGCAATCATAGAGCTGCCAATGTTTTGCTTTGTTCTCCCATCATCAAACACCTTTGGTTTTCTATCTTGTTTCATCTCAGTAAGGGAAGTTTCTTTCGGACGCGTGTTATAATCAGGTTTTATTGCATGAAACAGTTGATCCTTTGTTGCATGAAATAAACAATTGATCCTTGGTTTCATGAAATATATAAGTGGAGTCTTTGTTGCATGAAATATAAAGTTGATCCTTTGTTGCATGAAATACAAAGTGGGTCCTTTGTTGCATGAAATATAAAGTGGGAGTCTTTTTTGCATGAAATATAGAGATGATCCTTGGTTTCATGAAACATATAAGTGGAGTCTTTGTTGCATGAAATATAAAGTTGATCCTTTGTTGCATGAAATACAAAGTGGGTCCTTTGTTGCATGAAATACAAAGTGGAGTCTTTTTTGCATGAAATATAGAGATGATCCTTGGTTTCATGAAACATATAAGTGGAGTCTTTGTTGCATGAAATATAAAGTTGATCCTTTGTTGCATGAAATACAAAGTGGGTCCTTTGTTGCATGAAATATAAAGTGGAGTCTTTTTTGCATGAAATAAACAATTGATCCTTGGTTTCATGAATCATATAAGTGGAGTCTTTGTTGTATGAAATATAAAGTTGATCCTTTGTTGCATGAAATACAAAGTGGGTCCTTTGTTGCATGAAATAAAGTGGAGTCTTTTTTGCATGAAATATAGAGTTGATCCTTTGTTGCATGAAATATAAAGTAGAGTCTTTGTTGCATAAACTATAAAATTGAATCTTTATTGCATGAAATATAGAGTTGGACCTTTGTTGCATGAAATATAGAGTTGAGTCTTTGTTGCATGAAATATATACTTGAGTCTTTGTTGCATGAAATATATACTTGAGTCTTTGTTGCATGAAATAGAGAGTTGAGTCTTAGCTGCATGAATTATAAAGTTGAGTCTTTGTTGCATGAAATATACAGATGAGTGTTTATTGCATGAAATATAAAGTTGAGTCTTTGTTGCATGAAATATAAAGATGAGTCTTTGTTGCATGAAATATACAGAAGTGTTTATTGCATGAAATATAAAGATGAGCCTTTGTTTCATGAAGTATAAAGTTGAGTCTTTGTTGCATGAAATATACAGATGAGTGTTTATTGCATGAAATATAAAGTGGAGTCTTTGTTGCATGAAATATAGTTGATCCTTTGCTGCACGGAATATAAAATTGAGCCTTTGATGCATGCAATATACGTTTGAGTCTTTGTTGCATGAAAAAGAGTTGAGTCTTTGTTGCATGAAAAAGAGTCGTCTTTGTTGCATGAAATATATAGTTGAGTCTTTATTGCATGAAAAAGATAAGTAGTTCACACTGAAAGGTGTATCTGTGATACTCGATCATACTATTAGTCTGATTCCAAATGGTAACAGTGTTAAAAGGGACACTTTCCACTTGGTAGAATAATTGTGTCCAGGTTATAGTTGAATGTATTGCATAATGGACTGGGAAATTTGGAGTATTTTCAGCATTTAGTTGTAAGTATATTGAATATAAAAATGTTCTCAATGAACAATTAGTGTTATTACTTCTTTGTGAAATCTAGAAAATATATTTCCCATTCAGCAGTCTATCATTTTTTATATCTTTTGTTATAATTGTATGTGTTTTGTATCTGTTAATTACAGTTATTTTTGTAACGACAATACAGTGTTTCACTTTTGTACTGTGATGGAAACTGTACACTGTTAAAAATTTGCATAAAAAAAATGGCAAATGTCTGGCAACATTTATTCCAGGATTTTTACCGTTTTAAAAACGGATACATTGACATAAAAGAGTGATATTACGGTCACCAACCTTTAATAAATAACAACTAAGGTAAAATCAAGGTCGCCTGTATTTTACTGAAATACGGTTGAGAACAGTATATTTTTACGGAGAATTTCCAATTAAAATTACGGTTTTTTTCTAACAGTGTAGCCAAAAGGATTTTCATAATTAAAAACAGACTAAAAATCATGGTAACAAGAAGCTAAGAAATCGTTCTGGAGATTTATAGCTGCGGCCGATGAATGATCGGGTTAGGGAAAATCTCAACTCTTCATTTTTCACGAAACAAAGACTCTCGGGAACACTTGCCATTAAGAAGAAACCCTCGAGGCGCTACCTGCCCTTTTTTGGGATCAATCAGCAGAGAGAAAAACAAGAAGTGTTTGATGGCGAAGGAACAAAGAAAAACATAACCAGATCCGGGATTGCTTTTAGGCATGAGAGGAGCGCGAAAGTTTCTGTTCGCTGGAGGGAAATAAGTCTTTGAAATATATTGGACTATCCATTCTTAAAGTTCGTTATTGATATTCTTTGAGATCTATGAAAGGCTTAAAGGTCACTCATGAATGGCAGAGGCAAGGGACAGTGACATTGTCCTAGCAAGTAGGACAATGCCCTAAAGACTGACCATATTTGCATATGATCAGCGCCCAATCGCCCTCTCTACCAAAGCTAGAACTAAGGAAGGCCAGGCTATGGCTGCTGAGGACACAGCAGATAGACCTATAGGTTCCCCTAAACCCACCTACCTTAGCTCACAAGGATGGTGATATTGCAGCGACCAAATGAAATAACGAGTTTGAGCGGTACTCGAACCCCAGTCTGGAGTTCACCAGTCAGGGACGTTACCACATCGGCCACCAAATACAACAAATACAACAACATGTGCAGCCATTTCTAGACCACTGCAGGACAAAGGCCTCAGATATATCCTTAGTAATAATTAAGGTTTGACCAATATTCACCACCACGTTGGCCACTGAGGATTTTTGATGAGGGGAAACTTTTGTCTGATCGATCAAAAGCAAACCGACCAAGTATGGGTTGTCCTGACTAGTACAGCTTTGCTGATCATGGCGATATACAAATCCTTTCACCACGTTAAGTATCCCTACTCAGATATACATTACTTTGCGTAACATATATAGACGTTTTGAGACTGATTATATTGCATTGGTAGGGCATCGTGAAATATTTAATTTTCATTTGTTATTTTCTTGTAATATCTTTTCATTTAATGGATAGAGTAATTATGAAACTTTTAATTAATTACATGTGGATTTAATTACATGAAAAGGTGGTAAACCTAAATTATCATCATTAAAAGAAATGTAAACGGTCAAAGGACAATTATTTCAATAACAACTAAAATTTAAAAATAACTAAGATAATCATTAGTTACTTCAATATCTATAAAAGATAGTCAAGCTAATCGTTTTTTATAAAAAAAAATATGAGATACTCAACCTATTTGTTAAAGACAAGAAAGCTATAATTCTTTATATACGACCATAACTTTTTAGTTGTGGATGAAACAAAAAAATTTGATACGAAAATATAGAAAAAATTAAACGAGAAATGTTTGACAATTGTCGATTTTAATTTCATATGTATTTCAAACTCCTTTTTCCATGATACAAAAAATCCTAATAAACATTCATCGCCAAAAATAACTGAAATGAAAAAGAACAAGTTTTTAGGGAAATATATTTATTGCTTGACAAAGAACACTTCACATGAATATGAAATATCCAGTCGCCAGTGACCGAACTGCAAAAATAAATAAATAAGGAATAAAAAATGTAAACAATGCAATTGCGCAGATGGACAGGGAATTATTCAATCATTGTATTTTCAATTTTTTTAATCGTGAAACCATCAGTTTTTAATGTGTTTTGCAATCACGCTACACACATGTTTATTTTTTTATTTTTATTTTTTTTACGAATAGTTTCTTTATATAATCCGATGTTTCTGCGCGTTCTTTTAGTGTTAATATACTCTCATACATTTTATTAATTGAAGTATTTATTTGCTTTTAATCTGATAGAATTATTATTATTATTATTATTATTATTATTATTATTATTATTATTATTACTTGCTAAGCTACAACCCTAGTTGGAAAAGAAGGATGCTATACAGCCAGGGGCCCCAACAAGGAAAATAGTTCAGTGAGGAAAGGAAACAAGGAAAAAAATATTTCAAGAACACTAACAACATTAAAATAAATAATTCCTATATAAAATATAAAAAACTTTAAAAGAAACAAGAGAAAGAGAAATTAGATAAAATAGCATGCCTCAAGCAAGAGAACTCTAACCCAATATAGTGGGAGACCTTGCTACAGAGGCTATGGCACTGCTATAGAGGGTTCAGAATTTAATGAAAAATGGTGTAGGTTTACTACTCTGTAATAGGATAATCTGGCCGAATAATAATAATAATATAATAATAATAATAATAATAATAATAATAATAATAATATAATAATCATAATAATAATAATAATAATAATAATAATAATAATGATGATGATGATGATGATGATGATGATGACAATAATAATAATAAAAATAATAATAATAATAATAACAATAATAATAGTAATGATGATAATAATAATAATAATAATAATACAAATAATAATAATAATAACAGTAATAATGATAATAATAATAATAATAATAATAATAATAATATTAACGGGTATTAAAAATCCACAATTATATGCGATGTTTATTTAAAAAATAGCAGGAGCTAGCTGAAGAGGCACTTTGGAAAAAGTGCGAAAGCTCTTGCTATTTTTAAATATACAACGAATATAATAGTGGATTTTTCATACCCAAGATCTTCAGGCACAGAATGGTGTTTCATTCAAGTTACGATAATAATAATAATAATAATAATAATAATAATAATAATAATAATAATAATGATAATAATAATAATAATAATCATTCAAATTGGGGCCCCAAACTATAAAATACCAGTCTCTGTAGACTGATTCCCTTCCCCCCCCCCAAAAAAAAAAATATAAAATAATATTAATAAGTGAAAATTGTACTGAAAGCAAGATCCCTTCCAAGTAATATATAAGAGCATAAGTTAAAATACATGAATCAATAAAGTTTTAGGCAGATACTCAACTTCACGGCCATTGGAAATTAATTCTTTGAATTATGACCCCCCCCCCCCCCACAAAAAAAATGAAATGCGTATATTTGACTCCTAGCAAGTTCAAAATCAGGTAGTGTTTATTCTTAGCATTTTATTATTACTATAATTTTCTATGGTTTATATATTAAATGTTTATTTTTGTGTTCTTACTGTTCTTAAAACATTTTATTTTGATTATAAATTGCTTCTCTTATTTCCTCGTTTCCTTTTCTCACTGGACTATTTTCCTTGTTGGAGCCCCTGGACTTACAGCATCCTGTTTTTCCAAGTAGGGTTGTAGCTTAGTAAGTAATAATAATAATAATAATAATAATAATAGTAATATAACCTGGAGCCCCAAACTAAAAATCCCATAATAATAATAATGAAAATAAATGAAAATCGTATTGCAAGCAAGATCCATTACAGGCAATATGTAACAGCAATAAGTAAAGCTTAATTATTTAATGAATTTTCGGCAAAATTGAGATACTGAACTTCACGGCCAATTCAAATTAATTCTTAGAAATATTCCCCCAAGAAGATCACGTACATTTGACTCCTAGCAAGTTCAAAATGGAGTGATGTTTCTTCTTCGCCTGATGTTGCAACCATCCGGGAAAGTAATTGCAAGAAAGTCTATTGAATTACATCTTTACCTGAAATAGGAAATTAGAGATTCATGGAGATCACGTTTTGGGCCTTCTAAAGAAATTGAGTCTTTTTCTGAATGCGAATCTCAAATACCTTTTGGCTCACATCATTTATGGACGTCTGAGGAGTCGTGTTAATCTTTTATTTTACCTTTTATTATGAAATACGCATTTACGATCTTACAATTTATAACATATATATACATCATAGTATATTTACATATATATTTTTTTTATTTTATATAAACTAAATATTCAATTGAAATTTTTACTATTTATCTAATACAATCTTACTATTTATAACATATACATCTCATAGTATATTTACATAGATAATCTTTTAATTTTGTATAAACTGTATTTACAATTGAAATTTTTATCATTGTTCTAAATGTGCTTTGAAATGAAAATTATATCGACTAGTGAATATTTTTTTATTGAAAGTTTTAAATCCTATTTTATTTACACTAAACGTATTTAGAAATACGTATAAAAAACTAACTGAAAAGAGAAGACAAATGTTAATATCTTTTTTTAGCTCCGGTAGGAATAGAAGGTACTTCTATTAAAATCCTTCTTTCCAGGAAATTGAAATATTCAGCGAATATTCAATGAATCCATTTTCATTCATTTCCAGATCACCTTTTTTTCATGAATGGCTGGGTGATGATCTGCCTCGCTTTTATTTCTTCATATGACGAAATTATTTTATTCCTGAATGGAGGAAAAAAAATCGTCCTATGTATTGAGGCTGGTCGAAGAGTCAATCAACAGACCCATTCGTTCCATTACATTCAATTTCAGGAATTGGAAAGTAGAAAAAAAATGAGACAGAAAAAGGCTTTGAGAACATTTCTTCACACCATTCAGTAATTATGATTAATATTTCGGGTAATCATTTCTTTTCCATTACTTTGAAAGGGAGATTTAAATTCAATTTCAACTCACCAGAATTCACCGAAGGTGCATTGAATTTTTGGCCTACAATGCAAATTGAAGCTTTTGTGTTTGAATTCTTCCTTGAATTCAATGGGAAAATCGGAATCATATCTTTTATCCATATATCACTTTAGTTGTTCATTCCTTTTTGCTCCAGTTTTATTTACCATTTTCTTGTACCGATCAACGTTTAGTCGTTTTGAAAGTCTCAGTGATATGGAAACCTTTAATTAATAGTGATAACTTATAAATATAATAGTAATTTTATGAAGTGCACGAGTACACTCACACATATACAGTGTGTGTGTGTATATATATATATATATATATATATATATATATATATATATATATATATATATATATATATATATATATATTATATATATATATATATATATATATATATATTCATTTCTGGTCACGGGTAGCTCTCCCCGTTCCTCGGGTAAGGGGGAGAGGAAGTAGTTATACCTTGGTGACAAGAGGGGTACATGTGCGTGTGTGTATATCTATATAAATATTTAACCAACATTTTTGACGGGTCACGTATGCTAGTGTATATATAGTGTATATAATGCTGCCCATATATATATATATATATATATATATATATATATATATATATATATATATATATATAAATATATATATATATATATATATATATATATATATATATATATATATATATATAACGGATTTTGAGCGAAGCGAAAAATCTATTTTTGGGTGAGATGGCCATGTCGTCCTGATGGAAGTTCCTATAGGGTAGCTTCCTAGGGTATATTACAACTACGGCGATATTCCCAGAGAATTTACCTTAAGGTACCAGAATTCTAACTCCTGGAGCGAATATCTCTCGTGAAAGGGATATCGCGACATATCAGAGGACGTATTCTTGACACGCCACATAGCAATCTGCACCCTGAACAGAGATTTCGTCTCGCAGGGGGCAATTGGCAAGTAATAAATTCGGGAAAGAAAAAAGGGGAGCCGCTCCCAAGGCTCCCTATCTCCTGTTTCGTAAGCGTGCCTGGCGCCAATCCTGGCGCCATCTGTATTCCTTGTAGCGTACACGAGGTGCTACAGATACTGTATGTAGGGAGGGGTCCTACACCCCTTTCTTAGAAAGGCAAGGGCGGCTCCATCAGGACGACATGGCCATCTCACCCAAAAATAGATTTTTCGCTTCGCTCAAAATCCGTTTTTTGGGCTCAAGCCATGTCGTCCTGATGGAAGTATACCAGAGCATTACTGTATCTGTGGATTCTCAGAACGTGCCGTACTCCCCGGAGGTAATTTTTCCCGGTCGACTAGACCTAGAGACCTAATATGTTACCGTTATACATCTTTTCAACTAACTATAAACCATGTTAGAGCTTCCTGCCCCCTACAGGGAAGAGTCCTACTAGACTCTGGAAAAGTCTCGAAGAGTACATATACCTATGTATGAATACCTGGCAAGCTAATATAGTGGTCTCGCCCTATATTAAGTAAAGCACAGTTTGTAAAGAACCACTGCGTCAATATGAAATATCGACCAGTTCTCCGCACAATACTTGTATTGGACAAAGGTTTATATCCGCATAGGAGGAAACTAGTAAAACCGCCATCGTCCCCTTATGGGACGGGGTCCTCCCGTTAAGGGAAAGCATAAACCAATGCAACATAGCTTGCATAAAGGAACAATTCTATTAGAATTATCCCAGATAAGGTACATAGAATGAATGCTCAATTATACCAATAAATTGACACAGGTGAAGGAGACGCAAGGTTCTCAAGAACAAGTTCATTGACAGACAATAAACAGACAGGTTAACCACAATTATATATATATATATATATATATATATATATATATATATATATATATATATATATATATATATATATATATATATATATATATATATATATATAAGAAGAGGATAACCCAAAACTTTAAGCATAAGTATGATAGTAAACAGAACTTGTTTATCTGAAAGAAAAAACATTAAATGCCACTTTTAAGATACCGAGGTATCAAAGTCATAAAAGTCTGTATTACAAATCAATGACATTAGGGTTAGAAACGCTCGGCACACATGTCTGCACTTATGCTAGGTTCACCTTTGGAAATGGAACAGTCTACATGGGCAACTCAGTGCCCTCACTTAGTTTGTAGTACAGTATGTAACTACACACTCACCCTGGAATTAATCGTCCCAATTAAAACCACTGTTCCTCGCAGAGTTAAACAGTAGGGTTAACGATGCGACCCACTGCTACCAAAGATCTCTTTAGTTCCTCTACTTGCTTCGCATAGTGGCGAAAGAACACTCTGGAAGACTTCCAGCCAGTGTATGAACGGAGATGTTCAAAATCCATACAATTAAAGAAATTTAAGGATGAGGCAACTTTCCTCGGATCGTGACCTGCGGGTGTACTGTCAGGATCCGCTCTGCGAATAAAATATGTGATTTTCGCTCTGAGTTGATTCAGAGATAAATTTGAGCCTGATGTTTCTCCCCTGAATAGTTGACCACCCTTGAAGTCTGAAGTTCTATGAAGATAGACCTTTAGGCATTCTACTGGACATAGAGATGCATCTTCTTTCAGAGGGCAGATTCTCCAAGGACCCCACCTGTTGGTGGGTAACTCATTCTTGGCGAGAAACGTAGGATCCGGAAACAGGTTCAGTTCTCCCCCATCCAGGAACTGAACACGACCTGCCTCTCTCGAGAGGGCTACAATCTCACTAACCCTGGCCCCGGACGCGAGTGCAAATAGGAAAATAACTTTTTGTATCAAATCCTTTAACGCACACTCTTCATTGCTCAACAGAGAAGCGAAATGAAGAACTTTGTCTAAAGACCATGAAATGGCCTTTGGAGGTGCTGAAGGTCTGAGCCTAGCGCAGGGTTTCGGAACTTTATTAAAGAACTCGTTACCTAGGTCGACCTGGAAGGCATATAGAATGGGTCTTGTCAAAGCAGACTTACACGCTGAAATCGTGTTAGCTGCCAATCCTTGACCATGGAGGTGGATGAAGAAAGATAAGCCTTGACAAAGGCCACCCATTTTCTCCAAGATGACTCATATTGCCTTCTAGTAGATTTGCACCTATATTCCTCTAGGAAGTCTATGCTGGCTTTCGAAATCCCGAAACGCTTTCTCACCGCTAGGGAGAGAAAATCATGAGCTGCAGGGTCCGGGTTTTCTGTAATGAAGCGCAGACAGTCGACTTCTGGACTCGCTGGGTCAGAACTGGATTTGGTAGCGGTACAAACTTCAGCTGTAGTTCCAATGCCAGGGGGAACCACACGCTGTTCGGCCACTTGTGGGCTACTATTGCCGCTACCCCCTTGAAGGATCTCAGTTTGTTGAGGACCCTCAACAGAAGGTTGTGAGGAGGGAACAGATAAATCCTGGACCCTCTGTTCCAGTTGAGGGACATCACGTCCACTGCTTCCGCTAAGGGGTCCTCGTACGGGGACACATACAGGGGCAACTTCTTGTTGTCTTTCGTCGCAAAGAGGTCTATCTGCAGTTCTGGGACTTGATTCAGAATGAAGGAGAATGATCCTGCGTCTAAGGACCATTCCAACTCTATCGGTGTGAACCTGGATAGAGCGTCCGCTGTCACATTGCGGACTCCTTGAAGGTGAACTGCCGACAGGTACCACTTCTTCTTTTCCGCCAATCGGAAGATGGCCAACATCACCAGGTTGAGAGGTGGTGACCTCGATCCTTGTTGATTCAAGCATCTCACAACTACCTCGCTGTCCATCACCAACCTTATGTGGATCGAGTGACGCGGGGAAACTTTCTTTAAGGTAAGGAGCACTGCCATAGCTTCTAGAAAGTTTATGTGAAAGGTCTTGAATAGCTTGGACCAAGTCCCCTGGACTTTTTTCCGATGAGAGTGACATCCCCATCCCTCCCTCGAGGCGTCTGAGTGAATCGTCACCGACGGGGGAGGTGGCTGAAGAAGAACCGACTTCTTTAGATGTCTGGCTTGGGACCAAGGCCTGAGAAGAGTACATAGCCGAAGCGGAACTGGTCTTCTCAGATCTCTTCGCACGTTTGATGCATAACTTCTCCAAACTCCGGTTGCATCCTTTAGCTGTGCTCTTAGCACTGGGTCTGTCACCGAAGCAAACTGGAGAGAGCTCAGTACCCTCTCCTGTTCGCGTCTTGATATCCTTTCGGAATCTAGAAGTCTCTTGACAGAACCCGCTATCTCCTTCCTTTTCTTCACCGGGATGGAGAAACGGTGTGACAAAAGGTCCCAGTGGATTCCCAGCCACTGGAACTTTTGAGATGGAGAAAGTCGAGACTTTTTTCTGTTGATCTTGAAACCTAGGTACTCTAGGAACTGGATCACTTGACTGGAAGCTTGCAAGCATTCTGTCTCGGATGCTGCCCACACCAACCAGTCGTCCAGGTAGGCTACTACCTGAATTCCCTTTAGGCGTAATTGTTTGAGAGCTACGCTCGCAAGCTTCGTAAAAATCCTTGGGGCTATATTTAGCCCGAATGGCATGGCTCTGAAGGCGTATAGTCTTCGTTGTAGCCTGAACCCTAGGTAGGGGGATAGTCGACGGTTGATTGGAATGTGCCAATAGGCGTCTGACAAGTCTATAGAGACGGAATATGCCCTCTTGGGCAGTAAGGTCCTTATGTGTTGCAGTGTTAGCATCTTGAATTTGCAATACACTATGAACTTGTTGAGTGGCGACAAGTCCAGAATGACTCTGAGCTTTTCCGAGTCTTTCTTGGGAACACAAAACAGCCTCCCTTGGAATTTGATGGACTTCACCTTTCGGATCACATTTTTCTCCAACAGTTCTTGAACGTACTCCTCCAGAACGGGGATGGAGTGTTGGAAAACCCGAAGGCCCGGGGGTGCTTTACCAGCTCCAGCCCAGTCCATTCTTGAGTAGGCTGTGGGCCCAGGGATCGAAGGTCCACCGATCCCGAAATTTCAGAAGTCTCCCTCCTACCGGTATCATCCCACTTGGACTGCCGTCCCGAGGTCTTGCCTCCCTGACCACGACCACCCCTGAATCCCCTTCCCCTTGAGGGGCGCCCAGACGAGCCTCTGGCTGCCCCTCTAGGCTTTGCTCGAAAGGAAGTAGACTGCCCTTCGAACGATGGGGTGAATGCCGTGGACTGTGTCGACACGGCCTGGGGTACCCACTGAAAAGTGGTCGGGGTTTGTGCCACGATCTGGGGCACTGGAGGCAATGGCAATTGCAGTTGCTCTTGCTGTCTAAAAGGCTTGGCTGGCCGAGACGGTAGCCTAGTCCTCATAGTCTTCCTCTTTGGTTGAGGACCCTCATCCGGGGAAGACTTTCTTTTGATAGCCCGGCCCCACTTCTGGAGAAGGTTTCTATTCTCCAAGGCGGCCTTATCAACTACTTCTTTGACCAAATCGGTAGGGAAAAGGTCTTTGCCCCAAATGTTGGAGGAGATTAGTTTCCTTGGCTCATGCCTCACCGTAGCCGAGGTGAACACGAACTCCCTACAAGCTCTCCTCGCCTTGACGAAGCCATAAAGGTCCTTCGTCACTGTGGCCAGATGAGTCTTGGCCACCACCATGAACATTTCATGGACCTTGGGGTTACTTGCCATCGTCTCAAGAGTAGTCTGAAGAGACATTGAGGCAGCCAGTCTTTCTTTTGTCTCGAACTCTCTCTGCAAGAGAAAGTCAGACAGCTTAGGGAGGTCCTCGCCGAACTGACGTCCGGCGATATCAGCCTCCAACTTCCCAACTGAGAACGTAAGATGGACGTCCTTCCAGTCTTTGTGGTCCATAGGTAGGGCCAGCGACAAGGGTTTACACTCCTCCAGGGAGGGGCAAGGCTTGTCGGCCTCGACTGCTCTTAGTACAGCCGCAAACCCTTTCTGTAAAAAGGGGAAGGCTCTAGCAGGAGAGGACACAAAGGAAGGGAGCTTCTTGCTCAATGCAGCTACCTTTGAGTTAGAGAAGCCCCTCTCTTTCATCGAGGATGAAAGCAGAGCTTGAGCCTTAGTATGGTCCATCACTATGACCTCCTTCGGCTCTGTCTCCTCCTTTGAAGCTGGTTCCTTCCTCAGCCGGACACATGGTTTAGCATCTGAGCACAAGGGAAGGTCTTTCACATTGAGCGTTTTCTGGGTCCCATGTGATTCTGCAAGGCTCTGCATCCGCAGTTCCATTGCAGCCGCCTTCTCCTGATTCTCCTTCTGCATCTGTTGGATCATTCCAACAATGGAGGAGAGGGCCTGTCCCAGCTCTACTGGGAGACCGGCCGATGTTGAGGTAATAGGCTCCGGGATCTGAACCGGAGTAGCCGATACCTCGTCGACCTCTTCCTCTACAACGTCTGGGGCTTGAACTTCACCCTGGGCTTCTGCCAGGAGGTCTTCCTCCAGACGCTCATCCACGACAGACATCCTGTCATCTAACTGGATGTCTTGCATAGCGACCGAGACTTCAGCATCCACCTGGATCTGAACTTGGGGGATCTCCTCTTGAGGCAGGGGAATCACTGCATCAGCTGATGCCTTAGGGAAAAGATACACCCTCATCTTCTCACTTGGAAGATAAGGTCCAGAGGTGTTCTTCTGGAAGCCCCTTACCCAGGTACGAAGCTTCTCCCTTGCTATATCCCTTGATTCCGCCATCCTAGGGGAATCAAAGGCCTCCGTAATTAGATTAATGCACACAGTACATACCTGAGGGTCCCAATACCGGAGATCACCCTTGGAGACAACGCATGCTGCGTGTCTCCTACCAAACTCATGTCCGCAGAGGCTCTTGCTGCGGACGTTGCAGAAGACACTTCCGCACTTCGGAGGGTCCTTCTGTAAAGAGAAGAAATTTCCATGAGTAACAAGTGAACTATGTATCACTGGATATGCATAGTATAGCATAACAATACAGAAAGGAAAGACACACACTTGTGTTTCCCTCACAACCCATTGTTGCAGCCTTCCAGATAATAAAATCAAATGGTTAATCTCTTCTAGAGTAACCAATGCAAAGTTTCCAGAGGAAACAGGTGGAGCTCACACCTAAGCAATGATTTTAAAATCCTGGATAATAGACAGGAAAGAACTCACTTTCCTATCTGTAGGGCAACAGCAAAGGACTTGTGCAAGAAAACACAAAAGTGTTAGAACACACAGTGCTGTACCAAAACCCATACTATAGTTTTCTTCTTACAGTATATGTTATACTGAAGAATACTGGTACAGTATAGGAGGTTACGTGCCGGCCGGTACACACCATAACTAGCTTTAAAGTATACTACTTAACAGCTATAAGGCGGCAGAACGCTGGTTCAAATGCATGTGCCGGCCGGCAACAGCCAATGCCGGCAGGCAATGACTGCCGGCCGGCAACTACACAAGGTAGTACCCAGCTGCCGGCCACACTCTTGGTGACTGGCAGACAAGGGCTGACATTAGCCGGCCGGCAAAGGTACAGGACCGATGCCAGCCGGCAGCAAAAGAACCAGAGGACTACAACCGCCCGGCTGCCGGCCTCATAGGCCGGCAGCCGGGTCGGGTACAGCACTAGAAGAAAAACAGAATGGATGCCGGGATAAGAGTGTACACTACCTCCAAGCCCGGCAATCCGAAAGAGTGCAAATAAGGGGAGAATCTAATTCAGGCTTCCTGACCAATGCCGTCTGACTCTGCAGGCCGGCATGGATGAGGGACCAAGGGAGGTCCGAGCAGCACTCAAAGCAGAAGACCCTAAGGGACTGAGTCAATTCCACATCCTAACCTATTCTAGGTCCAGATGTAGAATGACGTACAGTACTGTAATGGCTAGGCCATTACGGAGATAGAGGGGGAAGGGACAAAGGAGGGTCCTACCAACCTTGCTTTAGTGACGGATCACCCGCAGCCAAGAAACTCATCTTAGCCTAAGGGAGATCCAAGGGGGGAGGCCAGCAATACTTGCCAGCTCCCAGAGCACCAAAGCAAGGAAGGTGTTGCTACTCCCAGGGAAAGAAACTTATCCTCCCCCGAGAACAGCAACAAGGACTAGTCTGGTAGATCACAAAAGAAGGAATCATATCCACAGAAACCTTCGGTAATGACCTAAGGAGGCTAAGCCACCTTTGTCTGTGTCAGGCCAGCGAGGGAAACTCTACCCCAAGCCAGACAAACACAGACTCAGACTAAAAAACTCTGTTGTTCTGTCCCTCTTTGAACCAGACTTACTGGAACAGGAAGGTACAGTAACACCCCAGTATAGTTTTATCGAAAATTAATTCAGATAAACCGCTTAGGGATAAGCCCAAGGCTTAAACAGAGGGAAAGGGATTGCATACCTTCTCCAAAGAAAAGAAAGCAACCGGGGAGTATGAGAAAGTATACTAAGGCTCCATAAGCAACTTAGCCTAGGCACCAAGAGAATCGATTACCTAAATCACCGAAACTCACTCGTATACTATCTTGGAAATATTCCAAACAATCTTAAATGTATAAAACATAGCCTAAAGCTTCAATAAAATTTTAATACACTCGGAAAAACCAAAATCATGCATGAAGTACTAGGACCAAACGACTAGGCTACATGGCCTAGCGTAGGCCAGAATGGCGAATACTTCGCCAAAATAATACTAAGCACGAAAGGAAATCCTATGTAATGCTAAATAGCTAAAATTTATTAAAGCAAAACAACCAGGAATGTTGCTCTGACTAACTAAACTTATACCTAGCGAGCGACAGCGTCCATGACGCCTCCGGTAGGCTACGGCTCTTGTAACAAAGATTAATCCTATTAATCACTCAAAAATTTACCAAGAGCC
>NC_090744.1:126883382-126888382 GCF_036898095.1 Palaemon carinicauda | reverse complement strand
TCGTCAGCATATTATTAAGAATTAATTTTTCCCCAAAAAATGGCGGATTGTAGTATTTCAGCGAATATAATCAGAGCTATTAAGAAGATTGTCTTTAATATAACTTGCCTTTGAAAGGGTCTACTACCTAAATTTGATAATAATAATAATAATCTGAATCCATATGAAGAATTATGCCTTTTCATGTGACTAAATAAAAAAAATTTAAGGCATATTTTGATAAGAGATATAAAAAGCTAATAAACCAAAAAGATACGTATCATGAAAATTCCTTATATGATAATTGTTTGAAATATCGCTGTCTCTTTCCCCTCACTCCAGTCTCACTATGCCTACAAAGTCCATCACAATCATCATATGGTGCCATCATATACAAGATTTGCATACCAGAAGTCTTAAGTTGGAAGCACTTCTGGAATATACACCATTTTCGTACACATGGACGTGGAACTTACTATTTTACGCACATGGTTACATGTGCACACACAATGCATCAACATATTAGAAGTTGAAAGCAAATATGTTACTATGTTGAACTAATAAACTGCATCTAAATTTATTATAATGTTGTAATATATAATTATTACAATATTAGACAAATTATAAACTTTCGTCTTCCTACAGCCTCGTGAGTGGATAAACTATATTAATTATATCAAACTGATTGCCTGAATAGTGAAAGAATCCTTTTATTTTATTCATTAATTATTACCTCCGCCAAGAGGTTATAAAACGGTTTATTTATTTGCTTGTATATTTATTTGCCTGTGTGTCTGTCTGTCTGTGGACAGGATTACATCAAAACTACTCAATGGATTTTGACGAATATTTCACCACAGATAGATATTAGGTCATGGACGACCCCATTAAAGTTTGTAGATGATCCAGATCCGGATCTTAGATCCAGATTAATTATTATCATTATCATTATTATTATTATTATTATTATTATCAAAAATATCATCATTGTTGTTGTTGTAGTTCTTTGAAATAATCAAAATGCTAAATGACCAAAGAGCCATGTCAGGGAAATATACAAAGAAAAAACAATAAAATATGAATGAAAAATAAAAAAACAGCCCAATGATTGCTATTTATCAAAAAGGAAAATACCTTAAACCACTAACAGATAAAACTATAAAACGAGACTCATGGAAACCTGCTCAACAAATATAAAACCTTTTGCAACAAGTTTAAATTCCCGAAGTTCAATGAATAAACTTTACCCGAGAACGGCGGAACCAAATTGAATCATGGCATTAATCAGGTCAATGATCACAAAGGAGAGAGAAAATGTTAGTAATTTTTTCTTGAAAATGTTTGTGCCGATAAATTATGATTTACTTTCCTCCTGAGTCTCATTAATTACACTCCATTATTATCTCCACCAAGGAGGTTATAAAATCCAGTCGGTTTATTTATTTGCCTATGTCTGTCAGTGGACAGGATAACCTTGAAATTACTAAATGGATTTTGACAAACCACAGATAGATCTTAGGTCATGGATGACCCCAATAAATTTTAGAGATGACCCGGATCAAGATCTGGATTCTAGGTCCAGATTCCCATTTTTTGCCAGTTTGAAGATAACTTCATAACAAATTGACGGATTTTGACGAAATTTCCACCATAGACAGATCTTAGGTCACGGACGACCACATTAAATTTTGGAGATGATGCGGATCAAGGTCACGATTCTGGATCAACATTGCTGCACTTTTCGCCATCTATTGGACAGTTAGCATATGAAAAGTGGGAGGCGATGTCCGTAGACTTTCTATATTCAAGCATATGGAAAGTGGTATGTATTGTCCGTAGGTTTCAGTTAGCTGTTACCGAGTAAAATATTTCAATATTCATTGGCAGTGGTCTGTAATCTCCGAATACTCCCTTTTCTAATAACATCATCTTTAAGAGCAAGAGGAAATGCAATCTCATTCTTTGCACAACCTCATACAACAATTTTCAAGAGCCTAAGGCAATCAATTATCCGGTATCGCATAAACTTTATAAATAATTAATCAGTAAAGCTTCTCAGGCCGACAGGTATAGTTCGAATAAGCTTCGGGGATTAATAAAGACCTCAATATGCAACGCTGAATTTTTTATCACCTCGATTAATGAGAGTCGTCAGTTTTCCTCCTCATAATTTCTGAAAAGACGCCAAGGATGATGAAGGTCCTTGGTGAGATCAAGCGACATTTCCCACACACACACACACACATGTATATATATATATATATATATATATATATATATATATATATATATATATATATATATATATATATGGTTGAGGACTATGAAGCGTGAAGTAGGAGATGATGAATGGGGAAATATTGATTTAAAAACTCAAAATAAAGACAACTGGCGAAATTCTACCGAGGCACTTTGCGTCAATAGGCGTAAAACGAGATGATGATGATATTGACAATGATGCTATATAAATATATGTAATGTATCTGATACATAGCCATACATATATAAATATACGATACAACTATATATATATATATATATATATATATATATATATATATATATATATATATATATATATATATATATATATATATATAATTATGATAAGTTCTAATACATTGCAGGGAAAAGGGGGTTTGTTGAGCCAATAGGTCTACCTGGTCTGTCCTCAGCAGCAATTGCCTGGCCCTTCCTGGTCCTAGCTTGGGTGGAGAGGGCCTTAGGCGCTGATCTTATGTATATATGGTCAGTCTTTAGGGCATTGTCCTGCTTGCCAGGGCAATGTTATTGTCCTTTGTCTCTGCTATTCATAACCGACCTTTAAACCTTACAAACATGCCCAGTGCGTATTGGCAATTATGGAAGAATTTAGCTGATCGCTCACAACAAACCAACTTATATGGTTGGCTGTGACTAGTACAGCGTTGGTGAACATGGCGATACACAAACCCTTTCACCGCGTTAAGAAGTGTGTGAGCGCGTATGTGTTCTTGTTATATGTTTGTGTCTGTGTACTTATTTGTGTGTTAATTCTCTTCTCATAAATCAACCTTTTGAATAGGTACTGTATTCTGGTATGTAGATTTATTACATTGAAGATATGACAAGCGTATTTTTACACACGTAAATAAGTAACTTTGATTCGCATTTTGAAACGCAAACGGTAAAATATCAATGGCAGACGCATGTTGGAACTGAGATTGAGAGTAGCTACACCATAATTAATACGGACACGAATGCCGAGAGAGAGAGAGAGAGAGAGAGAGAGAGAGAGAGAGAGAGAGAGAGAGAGAGAGAGAGAGAGAGAGAGAGACAGAGAGACAGAGACAGACAGACAGAATGTTTATTCGATGCAAATATAACACAGAGGAAACAAAAATAAATGGGGAAATAAATAGGAGTTTATTTTCCTAAGTTTATATAATAATATTTATCTAAATAACATATAAATTAATAAACTGCAAAACCATGAAATGATAATATAGGAAATTAGCTCCATAACACCGATTACATAAAGTACAATAATTATGTAATTAATTACATAATGATCAGTAAACAAATACATTGCATAAATAGAAAATAAAAAACATCTGTACAATAACATTATTTACATCAAAGTCAGGCATAAGAAAAGAAAATCCTGACACTTCATTGAGTGGTAAAATGAAGCAATTCTGCGATGCAATTACAGTTTATACATTCTTCATTTTTCCCAGGAGTTGAATTAAAATCCAAAGGTCAAGTTACACAATGTTGTTCTGATTTCTTAAGAATTACTTCATGAGATATTTCTTGATGTATTTTTGTTTTGTTACAACAACGTCATCATCATCTTCTCCTCCTACGCCTATTGACGCAAAGGGCCTCAGTTAGATTTTGCAAGTCATCTCTATTTGAGGTTTTACATCAATACTTTTCCAGTCATCATTTCTTATTTTACGCTTCATAGTCCCCAGCCCTGTAGGCCTGGGTCTTCCCACTCTTTTTTTTTTTTTTCTGTTATTGCAACATCATCATCCTCTTCTCCATCTACGCCTATTGACGCAAAGGGCCTCAGTTAGATTTCGTCAGTCGTCTCTATGTTGAGTTTTTACATCTATAATTCTCCACTCATTGTTTCGTACTTAACACTTCATGGTCCTCAGCCATGTAGGCTTGGGTCTTCCAACTCTTTTTTTTATCTACTTTATAAATCATATTCACATAATGCAGAAGAATTGATTCTGAACTCTATGTACCAATTGATTATATCGATTGTTTAATACTTTTTTGTTTCATAATTCAGTATTTATGACTTAATGCTGAACGTCATAATTCCGTTTTACGACCTAATTCTGAACGTCATAATCCAGTCTTTACAACCCAATTCTGAGGGTCCTAATTCAGTCTTTAGGACCTAATCTGAACGTCATAATTCAGTCTTTGCGGTCTAATTCCGGTCGTCATAATTCTGTCTTTACTACCTAATTCTGAACGCCATAATTCGGTTTTACGACCTAATTCTGAAAGTCATAATTCAGTCTTTATAACTTAATTCTGAACGCCATAATTCAGTTTTTACGACCTAATTCTGAACGTCATAATTCAGTCATTACGGCCTAATTCCGGTCGTCATAATTCAGTCTTTACTACCTAATTCTGAACGTCATAATTCAGTTTTTACGACCTAATTCTGAAAGTCATAATTCAGTCTTTATAACTTAATTCTGAACGCCATAATTCAGTTTTACGACCTAATTCTGAAAGTTACAATTCAGTCTTTATAACTTAATTCTGAACGCCATAATTCGGTTTTACGACCTAATTCAGAAAGTCATAATTCAGTCTTTATAACTTAATTCTGAACGCCATAATTCAGTTTTTACGACCTAATTCTGAACGTCATAATTCAGTCATTACGGCCTAATTCCGGTCGTCATAATTCAGTCTTTACTACCTAATTCTGAACGTCATAATTCAGTTTTTACGACCTAATTCTGAAAGTCATAATTCAGTCTTTATAACTTAATTCTGAACGC
>NC_090744.1:126868382-126878382 GCF_036898095.1 Palaemon carinicauda | reverse complement strand
CGTGGAATAAAGACACCATTGTTAAAAAATAGGAAAATGTTATTTGAAATTGTATATACAAATTCATATATATCGCCTCTCAGAGACTATCAACAGAAGGGAATAATAACCATGATAATTTCTTTTATAATAAATCTCTCTCTCTCTCTCTCTCTCTCTCTCTCTCTCTCTCTCTCTCTCTCTCTCTCGTGAAGCGATGAAAGAGGTAGTCTGTAATGTTTAGTTTAATACTGGCGCTGCTGTTGAGATTCAAAGAAATAAAGAGCTTGGAGAAGAGTTGGTGAGGATCAGCCGATTGTGGAATGCAAAACCCTGATGTAATAAAAACTGCTGATGGAATCCTGTGTCTCGCTTGGACGGGATATGAGAGAGAGAGAGAGAGAGAGAGAGAGAGAGAGAGAGAGAGAGAGAGAGAGAGAGAGAGAGAGATAAATTTGTTGTTCTATCTAGATGAAAAATATATAGCATATATCTCAAATATGCAAATAAATAAACTTTCTAAGTTGTTTTATCTATATAAATTATAAATATTATTGGGGAAAAGACAGAGAAATAAAAACATTACTTTTTTTTATCTAAAGAAAAATGTTTTACAAATTTCAGATAAGTCAAGAAATTAGGACTTTCAAAGCTGTTTTATTAAAATAGTTGATAGACATTACTAGGGGAAAGACAGACAGACAGACTAATTTTCCCCAAAGTCCTGTATGTTAAGGGAAAATAGGAAATATGCTATACATAAATAATGGTAAAAAAAAAAAATCTGCGCACATGGCTTTATCAAGAAACATGCTGATAATAATGATTAGGAGAGAGAGAGAGAGAGAGAGAGAGAGAGAGAGAGAGAGAGAGAGAGAGAGAGAGAGAGAGAGAGAGAGAGAGGTGTTAATGCGCTGTTAATTACCCTTGGCTTAGAGATGCGTCACTTAGTCGGCATCAGTCTCGCAAAACACATGATTTAAATTCAAAATTTAACTCACAAAATATCAAATTAAATTCGCAAATCATCCTAACAATCATACAACAATTTCGGAGACTAAAATATCTCCACTTGCCTCGGGACTAAAACTGTAATAGTTACCAACGTTTTCTGAAATCTGTCAAAACCATTTAAGTAAACTTAATGTTTCTAGTCAGCGATGCCTAACCGAATGAAAATCATTTAATTTTCTATAACGTTTCTATATGTGACGCCTTAAACGTTTCAAATGGATTTAACCTAATTGAATCTTTTTATAAAAGCGATATAAAAGCTATAAAAAAGTTACAAAATTAGATAAAAGCTATAAAACGTTATGAAAGAGAATTAACAACCTCCTGAAGATCTGTATCAGAAATTTTGAAAGCTTGATCATCTATTTCTAATATTAAAATTTAGATTTAGATTGGATTACATCAAAGATTTGGATATCAACGGCCTTGTTGAATCTACATAACTTTAATAGTAGTTTATTTTGAAGATTTGGAAAAAAGGACACTTGAAAATGAAAGCCATCAAAAAAATATTTTTGAAATTCAAAATTGTTAATGGAGAAAATCAACACAACCAAAATATTTACTTGCACGGTTCAATCAAATTGCCAAACGCAAGGCTTGTGTACAATGTCAAAGCTGCCAAATCCCCCCAAGGTAGGATCCGGGTGATCCAGGTAATGGTAACTGCCTTATGAGGCACCCAGCTCAACCTACATTCACCTCAAAGATACCGGGCGAAATAAGTCCCATACCCTCATGACGTCAGAGCCAATCCGCTTTAATAGGGGTCACAACACATCTCATTAAAGTAATTATAAGTCAGTAGAGTTTGAAATTTGTATGGCGATGTATTGTGACCGCTGCTAACGTGGGAGATACGGTGATTGGTTATGACGTCATCAGGGGGTTGGGCTCAGTTTGCCCTGAATCTTTGCAGTGACTCTAGTTCACAAGGACGGAAAGATTAATTTGTAGTCTTATATTTATAAGGGCTGTGGTGGCCGATGTGGTAACGTCCCTGACTGGTGATCGCCAAACTGGGGTTCGAGACCTGCTCAAAATCGTTAGTTCCTTTGGTCGTTGCATCCTCACCATCCTTGTGAGCTAAGGATGGGGGTTTTGGGGGAGCCTATAGACCTATCTGGTGAGTCATCAGCAGGCATTGCCCTCCTTGGTACTAGGTTGGGTGGAGAGGGGTCTTGGGCGATGATCATATGTATATATGGTCAGTCTCTAGGGCATTGTCCTGCTTGATAGGGCAATATCACTGGCACTTCCCTCTGCCATTCATGAGCGGCATATAAACCTTTAAACATGGTTGTTTATCATGCTTTTTTGAAGCTATCAAGATATAGCTCAGTTGGTATAGTCCTCCCAGACATGGTTTCGGCTGAGTGGCACGAGTTCGAATCTCTGCCCAGCCAGAGGCTATTACCATAAATGAATTCCAGTGGATATGTATTCCAAAGGTGGAATTCGGTAATAAATGCCATTGTGGTTGGATATTTACATTGATTAAAATCACGAGTGTTAGTGATATATATATATATATATATATATATATATATATATATATATATATATATATATATATATATATATATATATATATATGTATACACACACACATATATATATATATATATATATATATATATATATATATATATATATATATATATATATATATATATTTCTGTGAGTGTGTAGCTATCAAAGCATACCATCCAGAAAAAAATGAATGACGAAATTTCGGAAAACAAACGTAGTTAAAAGTTAGACCTTAAAAACTTTAAAGAAAATCTTCCAAGCCATAATGTCCTAAAACGGCAAAAAACGGCCAAAATTTAAGGGGGCCGGTCTCTTTCCATTTGGGATAACTTTTACTCTTTCTTCAGCCGTAGACCGATCAAAACTTTGGCTATTCAGGTCGAGAGACGAAAAGACTTAGGAAAGAAAAATTACACTTGTCGATATTTTTTTTTGTTTTGGACGAAATGGTTAAATTTGTATGCATTTGTTATAGCTTGCATTATATACAGTTTATATATATATATATATATATATATATATATATATATATATATATATATATATATATATATATATATATAAAATTCAATCACTTCCACGACCGACTCAACATAACACATAATCCCTGAAAGTTTCACTACTCTATGAGTAAAATTGTGGCCAAGGAGTTATTCACAAAACAAACAGACAAACGGGGGTGAAAACATAACCTCCTCCTAACTTCCTTAGCGGAGGTAATAATAATAATAACAATGATAACTGCGTCATAATTCCTTATATGTCTTTTTATTATTATTACATGCTAAGCTACAACCCTAGTTGGAAAAGCATGATGGTATAAGCCTAAGGGTTCCAACAGGGAAAATAGCTCAATGAGGAAGGTAAATACAGTAAAGAAATAAATAAACTACAAAAATAAAGTAATGAACAATATATAATATTCTAAGAACAGCGACATTAAAATATATCTTTCAAATATCAACTATAAAAACTTAAAAAAGCAAGAGGAAGAGAAATAAGATAGGAACGAATGCCCGGGTGTACCCTCAAGCAAGAGAACTCTAACCCAAGACAATGGAAGCCCATAGTAGAGGGGCCATGGCACTATCAAGCTTGATTTTGGAGTGCCCTTCTCCTACACTGTTAAAAAAGAAAATTTTAATAGGAAATTCTCCGTAATAGTATACAGTTCTCAGCCGTATTTCAGTAGAATACATGCAACCGTTATTTTTACCTTACTTTGTTTATTAAATGTTACGGGTTGTTACCGTAATGACACTCCTTAACGTCAATATATCTGTTTTTAAAACGGTTTTTTTTTACGGCAAATTTTGAAAAGTGTAGAAGAGCTGCTTTAAACCATATTGATTCCTCCCATTGAATGTAAACAGATGTATTTCTTTGACTTTCTGTTTTCCCCGATGCAAAAACAAAACGTATTTGGTTCCTTGCTTAAGCCGTGGACATAAATATGCAATTCAGGGGTCGACCCGAGCCAGTTTGGGGCGTTTATGTTATTGGAATATATTGCAAGTTAGTTCTATAAACAACGTATCGCTCACTTGTTTATTTCGTTTTGAGTGTCTGATATGCGATGGAAGATGTGAATTTTCTCTTGCTAGAAATTTCAAAATTGGTGGACCAAACTTTTTATCAATATTTGGCTTATAGGTATATTTTTTATACCTTTCAAGATCTGTATTTTCTATTCTTCTTTGACAATATCATTCTATATAGCCTATGTGGCCGTTTGTATTGCAATACAATTGTTTTTGATAGAAAGTTATAAACTATTTCAAAAAAAATTCTTTCGGGCAAAAGATAGTCGGCAATAGTGTATGATGATCCACATCTATAAGTAATCATTATACTAAAAACAGAAAACTAAAGGAATGGGAAATTTATAAATACTTTTCTCGTGTTTCTAAGTGTTATAAACTTCAGTAATTTACCCACA
This sequence comes from Palaemon carinicauda, assembly GCF_036898095.1. Classification (NCBI taxonomy): domain Eukaryota; kingdom Metazoa; phylum Arthropoda; class Malacostraca; order Decapoda; family Palaemonidae; genus Palaemon; species Palaemon carinicauda. The sequence goes on along the minus strand of NC_090744.1, from coordinate 126,873,917 downwards.
AGTTTCGCATATGAATGGAAAATATAGAAATACTTCTCTAGTGTATCCGATTACAATAAACATCAGTACTGTACCCAAAAGTCCAAAAGTCCAGCAGAAGTCACGTGATTAATAACAAACGAGCAAATCTATCAGTTTATCAATATTTCATTGTCACTCTTATATCTTAGATCTTGTCTTGTATCATTCTTAGTGTAATATAGAAAAAGCTACATTTTTTTTAAATAAGAAATCGTATAATGAATCACTTCCATTAAATGTTCAACAAAAGTAGTACTGTGACTGCTTGGTAAAATGAACGGTGACTAGCAATAGGCAGGTCAAGAGAGTCATCATAAGCCACTGCCTTGCTCTCCTAGTTAATTGCTTGGGTGAAAAGGGGTCTTAAATTAAAGGCTGAATATCTCATTTATCTCCCTTATAAAATGAAGAACAGGTGTTTGGCTATATACATACATACATACATATATATATATATATATATATATATATATATATATATATATATATATATGTATATATGTATATATATACAGTATATATATGTATATATATACATACACACACACACACACATATATATATGTATATATATATATATATATATATATATATATATATATATATATATATATATATATATATATGTGTGTGTGTGTGTGTGTGTATATATAGGCCTATATATACACATATATTTATATATATATATATATATATATATATATCTATATATATATATATATTTATATATATACTGTATATATATACATAAATATATGTATATATATACATATATATTTATATATATATACATCACATATACATAAAATTCAGATCCCTTCTATTTAAATCAGATATATATATTTCTCCTTCTCCATTTTACAAAGCTAGAAAATCCAACTAAAAAATTTACCACACATCTACCTAGCTTCACAGACGCTTTATTCGCAGACTAAAAGTTCCAGCAACTCTGGTAAACAAAAGCAGTAACTGAATTAATCTCCTTAATGCTATTTGGCTCAACTATTTGGTTAACGCGGCACTTCAGTTAAAAAGTCATTGGAATGGGTCAGGAGTAACTGCATTTCGAATTCATACATGACTGACTTTTAATCTGATTATTGTTGTGTTTGTATTGGTTTGTGCACCATGAAATTGGTTTCGGAAAAAACGGGTAAAAGGTTAACGATATTGGAAAATGGATATCATGATAGATAAACTTTTGGGGCCATTTTCACGCATACATAATGCTTAAATACTGACCTGTTTTATCTTAATTAAATTGATATTGATGAAAGCAAACGAATTTCTAGAGAAGAGGTACAGTTGGACACATGAATTCCTGTATCACCCTTATTGTGAGGCGAATTCCTGTATGTAAAGATGCCTAGTTTCTGTTCGTTTTATAAAAATAGATACTCGCCAGAGCGTCAGCCACTCAAGCCCAAAACACCCCCACTGTGGTGCCCTACCACAGCAGGGGCCTTCCCAGTAAACAGTTTAAACTCACGGTTCCGGGCTGGGATCGATCAGTTGCCATGCGAATGCTAGGCGAACACGTTACCACTGTGCTAGCCCTGCCCACCGTCTCTACCTCACGATAGTCAATTCTTTTTGGCGAGGTAAATTTGCACCGACTCGCAAGAGTGCCCTTTTAGCTCTGAAACGTTTCCTGCTCGCTGAATGGGTAGAGAAGATCATTCTAACCAATCAGATACCAGGAAACTTTTCCGAGATAAAAGGGCACCGCTGCGAGTCGGTGAAAATGCGCCTCAATAAAAATAATTGAGTATAGCTGTCTGGTTACTTGCCGGGCAGAAAGGGTGTGTCAATTTGCAATTCATGTGTTAAACTGTACAAACCTGTTTTACTATCCCTTAGTGATTTAGTCGTTTTACATATACTGGTATGTCCTTTCGGTTGAGATACTCACTAGATAGTTTCGCAATTTGAATTACAAACAGTATTAATTGAATTAATTGATAGAGAAAATCGTGATCAATTACTTCACTATGACATGGCAAAAATTTCCTCACAAACGTCTATATCATTGTGTCATCACTTTTCCAGTCATCCGCGTGGTGTCATGGAAAATAAAAATTACTCCTGAGATATATCAAGTTATCTAAAGGTCATTGTTATAATGAAACATCTGACACAGAATTACAGACAGCCTCATTATCGCAATTTCAAAATATCTGATGAATCTTAGGGGCTGTCGAAAGTTGTAACACTTGACATTACTACATTTTCTCAGAGAGGATTGTCAAAAGTTAAAATAATTGACATTATTACATTATCAAACAGGAGTTGGCGTAATGAACCATTGGAAAAAAAAAAAAAAAAAAAAAAAGAAGTCATGAAGAGTTTTGTGTCAGACGATAAATGATTTTATCACTGCTTAATGATGAAAAGAAGACATGCTATTTTCCCGGTTGGAGCCCCTGGGCTTATAACATCCTGCTTTTTCCAACTAGGGTTGTAGCTTAGAAAGTAATAAAAATAATAATAATAATAATAATAATAATAATAATAATAATAATAATAATAATAATAATAATAATAATAATAACAGGGAGCCAATAGACGTTTGCTTCAAAGGATGAAAACGGAAGTATTATCACCAAAAGAGATGGAGTGATAAAAATAGCAGGGCATTTCTATACAATGAAATACAATAGTGACATAAGAAATAACTTTGCCAAAAGAAATAATGAGACATCTGAGCCGGTAACAAACGTAACAATAGGACAAGTAAAGAAAGCATTGAAAGGCATGAAAAGAGGCAAAGCATCAAGAGAAGATTGCCTAACAATTGAATTAATATTAAATGTAGATTTCATAATAGTCAAACTTGCTGAACACCTACAAAAATACTCTACCTACAGCTTGGGAAAACTTCATCATTATACTAATTCATAAAAAGCCTAGAAAAAAAATGACCGACAAACAAGTTTACTCTCTATAATATATAAAACCTTTAAAAAACATCATATTAGGCCGAATAGAAAGACAGCTAGACTTCAGTCAACCAAGAGAGCAGGCAGGCTTTGAAAGCAGGTATTCAACAAGTGACCATACCCATGTAATTAAGCAATTGATTGATAAATTAACATAGTATGACAAACCACTAGGTATGGTATTTATAAATTATGAGACAGTTTTTGATTCTGTCAAAACTTCAGCAGTAGCGAGAGCCCTTCAAAGACAAAAAATGAGGAATACCTTAACAACTTTAAGATTTACAGATATAGTTCTATTCTGTGAATCAAGAGAGGAAGTGCAAATGATGACAGAATATTTGAAGAGAAAGCAGAAATGTAGAACTCAAAATGAATATGAGTAAAATTAAGATAATGTTCAATTAAAATGCAGAGACAACAAATAAGAGTTATGGACGAACCTGTAGTCTAGAGATTGATAATGAATACACCTTAATTAGGACAGACGGTATCTATTTCTCCAGGACACGCAACCGAAATTAAAAGAAGGATAAGAATGGGATGGAGAGCATTTGGTAAACAAAAGGAGATTATGAAATGTTAAATGCCCCTTTCTCTAAAAAGGAAAGTCTTTAATCAGATGGTCCTATCAGTTTTAATTGATCCATCAGAAAGTTGGTACCTTAGTACATAAGCTAAATACAACTCAAACAGCTATGGAAAGAATTATGATGGGCATAACACTAAGCCAGCAAACTAAAGTAGAGGATATTCTAACAATATGTAAGGAAAAGAAATGGACATGGGCAGGAAATATAATGAGAATGATATATAATAAATGGAAAAAAATAAATATACATTGCATACGAAACAGGGGAAGGAAGAGAAGACGAGGGATTGCTGAGCTAAGAAAATTTGCTGCTATAGACTAGTATAGAAACACCATAAACATACGTACGTATAAGATATTCTAACAACTTGTAAAAAAACAGAACAAAAAAAACAATGGACATGGTCAGGACATATAATGAGAATGGCATGTAATAGATTGGCACAAAGAATAACAGAATGGGTCCCTAGAGATTGCGCAAGAATTATGAGGAGCAGAAGACGATGGAATAACGAACTAAGGCACACACACACACACACACACACATATATATATATATATATATATATATATATATATATATATATATATATATATATATATTATATATATATATATATATATATATATATATGTGTGTGTGTGTGTGTATACACACACAGACAAACATACACACATATATATGTGTATATATATATATATATATATATATATATATATATATATATATATATATATATATATATATATATATATATATATATATACTGTATATATATAAATATATATATACATATATATATGTGTGTATATATATATATATATATATATATATATATATATATATATATATATATATATATATATATATATATATATATACAAAGTTATGGTTAAAGTTATTAAGATCACATACCCATTAAAGTAATTTTCATGACGAAGTAAACGAAACTAGAGAAAATACCTACATACCGGCATTTTTTTAATATCATATATAGAGATTCAGTCCAGGTATGCTTCGTACCACTTAAAAGGTTAATGTTTATTCCAACTGGAATGAAGTTTAATAAAAAAAAAAATAATTATAAATATCATAAACATGATAAAATACGAAGTATAGAAAACAAAATTAGAAAACTAAAGTTAAGAAAATACAGTGGATATATGAGAAATAAAATTCCATCCTCCAAATATTGTATAATATAAGTTTGAATCTTTCAAGAACCTGTAAAGTTCGATTCTCATACGTCATTAGCTAACAACTCATCTGTTCTACTGAAATATGCTGGCATACTTTCGTTTCATCCTCTAAATGGGAATATTTCGGACATTTCTGTCTTGAGGAGACCAAAAAAAAAAAAAAAAAAAAAAAAATATATATATATATATATATATATATATATATATATATATATATATATATATATATATATGTATATATATACCGATTATTTTTGTTTTACAACAATTTTGGTCATTTTACTGTATATTAACCGTCCCCCCCCCCCATAATATCATAATTGCTTTGTCATCAGAAGATGTCCCCTCGTAATATTCTAATTTCTTCATTATCAAGATATTTCCTAACTATTAACTATCAAAATATGAACTGCAATAAGATTCGATTCATTATTCAAATTTATGTTACATCAAGATATGAACATTATCAAAATATAGCTTCAAATATGATTCAAAGGCCTTCATTATCATATTATCTTAATTTAATAACAAGATTTGTATCAATTTGCTATCAAAATATATCCTCTAATAAGATTAAAAACTCATTATCAAAATATGTTCTCACTTAATATTCAAGGGTCTTCATTACCATAAATTTGAATGAATTTCCTATTAAAACATATCATCCATTAAGACTCATGTCTCTTCATTATTGAAATATTTTTTCAGCTAAGATTTTAATCTTGCCGGTATCAAAATATTACCCTAATCAAGATCCAAGCCTCGCTTTTAACAAAATGCGTC
>NC_090744.1:126860882-126863382 GCF_036898095.1 Palaemon carinicauda | reverse complement strand
ACAATAAAAATCCTGGAATAAATGTTGCCAGACATTTACCCTTTGTTTAATGAAAATTTTTAACTGTAAAAAATTTTTTTTAAATACAATTCTTTGATCACCAAGACTCATGCTCATACTTCTTCACCGGCACTCAACGTCAATGACCTTAGATGTCAGGATGCCAGAAAACCTCAAATCAATCAATCAATCTTTACTGGCAGGTTATGTAATCAATGAATCTTATATTTTTTTTTATTCTATGAATAGCCAATAATCTCCAACATGGAATATATCCAATTTTCCTTGTAGCTTTAGAAGTAACACTGTCACTTTCTAACAGAACAGGCGTCTATACTCATTTATTGTTTTTTCTAATAAAGCGCATTCTGCACTGACCATTAGTTAGAATTATTGTGTCTAACCAGTCAGCTAGTAGGAAACTTTTTCCGAGCTAAAAGGGCACCCCTGAGAGTCAGTGCAAACGCGCCTCATAAAAAAAAAATGAGTTTAGTTACTACAATCTCACATTAAGAAGGGCTTCCATTCAATTCTCTTCTGAACTACTTTGTGGTCATTTACACCAGGGTGATTTACACTGACTAACAGGGGTGCCGTTTTAGCTCGGAAAAGTTTCCTACTAGCTGATTGGTTAGAATTATTGTGCACAACCAATCAGCTAGTAGGAAAGTTTTCCGAACTAAAAGGCACCCCTCATTTAGAAAAAAAAAAAAAAAAAAAAAAATCAGAGCTAAAAGGGCACCCCAGAGAGTCCGTGCAAATACGCCTCATTAAAAAAAATAGTATTGTTAAGTGCAGTCTCACCCTAGGAAGTGTTTCAATTCAATTCTCTTCTAAACAACTTTGTCGTCATTTTGAGAAAATTCCACAACGCCGAACAGGCGGATTTGGTGCATTCGATTTTATCAGTTCAAATGAGAAAGAGAATCGCGAGATAAAAGCTTCAGTGTTTGTGTCCCTTCCGCTAAAGGGATTTTATTGGATTCCGATTCTTAACAGAGACTTGATCTGATACCGTTGTTATGTTATGAAAATACCTCTCTCTCTCTCTCTCTCTCTCTCTCTCTCTCTCTCTCTCTCTCTCTCTCTCTCTCTCTCTCTCTCTCTCTCTAAAAGACTTAAGATGATTGTTCGGTCTTATGCAAAATTTGGAATGAAATATATTGAGAAATAGCAACTCTCTCTCTCTCTCTCTCTCTCTCTCTCTCTCTCTCTCTCTCTCTCTCTCTCTCTCTCTCTCTCTCTCTCTCTTTCTAAAAGACTAAAATGATTGCTCGATCTTATGCAAAATCTGGAACGGTATATAGCCTATCAAGAAATAGCAACTCTCTCTCTCTAAAAGACTATGTTGATGCCACGATCTTATGCAATTATTTGGAACGGTATATATAAGAAAATAATCTCTCTCTCTCTCTCTCTCTCTCTCTCTCTCTCTCTCTCTCTCTCTCTCTCTCTCTCTCCCTAACCACAAGGGAGACTTTGTTCAGAGATCATTTGAAAAGGCACCTCTTTCGTAGCAGCTTTACCGGTATGAAGAATGTTATAAAAAAAAGCAATATAATCTTTTTGTTTAATTTCGTTGTTGTTGTTATTATTATTATTATTATTATCATTATTATAATAATTATTATTATTATTCTTATCATTATTACTATATTATTATTATTATTGTAATTTCTAACATTATCATTGTTATCATTATTATTATTATAATTTTTATTACTATTATTATTATAGTAGCTAAGCTACAACCTTACTTGGAAAAGCAGGATGCTATAAGCCCATTTCATTTGTTTATAACTTAAGCATGCAATAATTCATTATTATAAAACGTTGCCATTACTTTTGAATAAGTTTTTACAATTATTAAAGCATGTAACAAGCAATTTTAATCAGTGGCAGTGAACTGTGAGTAGTTCCTTAATCTTCAGCTGCTGAAGGTATCAGGATAAAATAGCAGACGATTTGCTCAATCTATTCTGTTATTTAATTGTTCCTTCTAAAGTAACTTAGAATTTACTTTATTTCCTAGACATAAATTACTTATTAAATAAAAAAACATATGTTGAAAATATATCTTGGTGAAATATTAAGTTTGATGTATATTCGGTGCTTATAGTTTCTTTTATTTTCGTTTTGTGTATGTGTGTGTAACTTTTACAGAGAATGTTTCACACGAAAAATACATCACTAGTTCTCAAATTTTATAAATCAACGATAGGAATATTTATTCTAAAAAAATAAAAAAAATATTTTTGACAATCGATTTTTCGGCAAAAATATTGAGTAGCTGAATATCTGGATGTAATTAACATATTTTTGGGGATTTTTTTTTCCGGGTCAGATTTTCAAAGCAATAAAAAAAACGATTTAAACATTTTCAAAGCCCTCTCTAATAAAGTGGTAACGCATTTGCCTAGCATTCGCATTGCAGCAGATCGATCCCAGCCCGGGGCCATCAGTTTAAACACTTTACTGGGGAGGCCACTGCTACGCTTGG
>NC_090744.1:126855882-126858382 GCF_036898095.1 Palaemon carinicauda | reverse complement strand
ACTTTTAATTACAGTTATTGAAGAATGGGACGCTGGCCACGGTTAGGCAAAGTGAATGACATTGGAAGGAAGGTTCGATCCTCCAGTGAAGAGTCATCGGCTTTCATGGAAATTCCATCTGAATTCTTTTACGAAAATCTAGAAAATGTTGGTGAAAGATTCTTTCCTTTTGACCAAATACACTCACGTATTGATTTTGATTCTTTTGGGATGATAAACCTCATCCTTTTAAAAAGAATTATTTAAAAAACGGGTTACCTTCTCACCATTGTTATCTTATTTTCAAATCTCTTTTTAACTCGTTCATACTCACTCCTTATAATTTCCTACACTGTTAAAAACATGCCGTAAAAACAGTAAAAATCCAGGAATAAATGTTTTCAGGCATTTACCATTTTGTAACGGATATATTGACGTAAAGGAGTGATATCATGGGCACCAACCCGTAAAAGATAATAACAAAGTAGGGTAAAAATTACTGTCGCCTGTATTTTATTGAAATACGGCTGAGAACAGTAGATTTTTACGGGGAGTTTAATATTAAAACTACTTTTCTTTCAACAGTGTAACTAAAACAGTCAAATGTAAAAATACACAAACACAGAAGCCAAAGAAAAATAATACTTAGGGTTGTGGTGGCCGATGTGGTAACGTCCCTGACAGGTGAACGCCAGAAAAATGAGAGCAGGGTATAGAAGGAAACATTTCTAATATATTTCATGAATTTTCAAAATGAAAAAAAAAAAATATGATCAGAGAGAGCAGGGAATAGAAGCAAAGATTTCTAGTATATTTCATGAATTTAACAAAAAAAAAAAAAAAAAAAAAAAAAAAAAAAAAAAAAAAAAAAAGATCAGAGAGACCAGGGAATAGAAGCAAAGATATCTAGTATATTTCATGAATAAAAAAAAGGGGTGGGGAGGGGGGACAAATGAACAAGAGCAAAGATTTCTCGTGCATTTCATGAATAATTAAAGACGACCGTGAATATCATCCATAATATCACGTCTGAAAGCATGCAATCTGTGCTTAACATCCGGCGTTACATGCAAAGTCAACACAAAATTCACTTTCCTCTCTTGCATAACATTTCACATTAGGATTTTGAGCGACGCAAGCAAAAAACTATTTCATTTTTGGTAGTCTAACATTCATTTATGAATAATAAATTCGCGATGTTTTCTTTACAACAGACGCTTTTGCATCCCTCCTCCTCCCTGCATCTTGTTGCAGAGTTTTTATAGAGTTTTTTCATATGTTGATTTACCCATCCTGGGCACGATTAGCTAAGCTGCTTAAAGGTCTAAAGGCTGCTCATGAATGGAAGAGGTAAGGTACAGTGATATTGCCTTATCAAGCAGGACAATGTCCTAGAGACTGACCACACACACACACACACACACACACATATATATATATATATATATATATATATATATATATATATATATATATATATATATATACATATATATATATATGTGTGTGTGTGTGTGTGTGTGTCTGTGTGTATATATATATATATATATATATATATATATATATATATATATATATATATATATATATATATATATATATATATATATATATATATATACAGATAATGAATATGCATTATAATGAAAAGAATGGGAATAATCAAAGCCTTCTCATTACTACTACACAATTGTTTATACTTACTAGAATAACTTCAACTGACATCGTATTAAATAAAAGTAAAACCTAAACATTGTTTTTCCATAAATTTCAGCTGATGAATTTATCAGGGTAAAAGAGCAAACAGGATCCTCCGCCTATTAGGTTTTTCTTTCATATTTTCAAAACTTGTCAGCCAACAACCTCACAGGTTCACAATATATCGCGATTAATAGGGTTGTGGTGGCCTGGTGGTAGCGTCCTTACCTTGTAATTGCCACACTGAGGTTCAAGCCCCGCTCAAACTCGTTAGTTCCTTTGGTCGTTGCAACCTCACCATCCATGTGAGCTAAGGATGGGGGGTTTGTGGGAACCTATAGCTTTATCAGCTGAGTCATCAGCAGCCATTGCCTGGCCCTCCTTGGTCCTAGCTTGGGTGGAGAATTGGGCTTGGGCGCTGATGATATGTAATAAGGTTAGTCTCTAGTGCATATTCCTGCTTGATAGGTTGTCACTGTCCCTTGCCTCTGCCATTCATGAGCTGCCTTTAAACCTTTAATAGTTTCTTTGTAGCACATGAACACAAACATATTTTCAATCTAAATGTATTTTCACATCCTGTATCCATGCGTGAATATCACAGGGTATATTCCAGCAAAATAAAAAGCATATACAAAACGTCACCTGTTCTCAAAATGTGAAACTTTACAGCTTGAATGTTTTTTATTCCAGATTGAAATATTTTATGTCCTTATTCTGTTTCAAGTCGCCAATATCGAATAGGTAAAAACCTGCATGTGATCAGCGGAGCCTGAAACAATTTGCCCAACTGGAGAAAGTCATAAACCCCCAACGATTGATA
>NC_090744.1:126836128-126845382 GCF_036898095.1 Palaemon carinicauda | reverse complement strand
TGGGCATACTCTTAGCATTCCCCAAGAGAGATTAGTTCACCAAGTTTTCAACTGGGCTCCAAAAGGCACTAGAAGAGATGTAAGACCAAGACCTAACAGTCTGTGGACTATGAAGTGTGAAGTAGGAAATGAAGAATTCAGAAGCATTGATTTAAAAGCTCAGGATAGAGACGATTGGCGAAGTCTAACCAATTTTCTTTTTGTCAATAGGCGTAGGAAGAAATGATATATATATATATATATATATATATATATATATATGTATATAAATATATATATATATATAATATATATATATATATATATATATAAATGTATATACATATATAATATATGAATATATATATAAAATATTTACATATATATAAATATATATACATTTATATAAAATTATATATATATACATATATGAATATATATACACACATATATATATAAATATATATATATATAATATATATATATATATATATATATATATATCTATTATATTATATTATATACATTTAGATATAATATATATATATATATATATATAATATATATATATACACACACACATATACTGTATGTATATATATATATATAAATATATATGTGTATATATATATACATATATATTTATATATATATAAAATATATATATATATATATATATATATATATAGATTATATATATATATAATATATGGTAAATTTTGCACATTTAGACGTGTTTTTCATATTCAAGTAAGCCATATATATTTTTGATACATTAATGTCTGGATTCTCTTAACGACCTCGGGATCAGAGCCCCTGGCGAAATCACACAAAGACAAGAGCTTGTGCCTGGCCGGGAATCGAACCCCTGGTCGGCAAGCTTGTATAGACAGTGACTATACTGTATATATATATATATATATATATTATATATATATATATAATATATATTATATATATACATATATATATATATACATTATATATATATATATATATATATTTATATATATATATATAGGTATATGTGTGTGTTCATGCGTGTGTATAAAATTGACTTTTGATGTCTATTTGTTACTGAAAACTAGGAAATAGAAAAAATATCTATTTAAAACATAATTATCTATTTAAGTACAACAAATATAGCCGTTTCTAGTGTACTGCGGGAAAAAGGTATCAGAGATGTCATTATTCTTGTCTGGAACTTGTCTAAAGGGAGAGATATATTATCAGCACTTATACGATTGATGATAAGAAAGTCTTATTTCGGTACAGCAAGGGCAGACTGAATAATTTAGACCCACACGTTTAGACTCGCACGTTTTCCTAGAGAGAGAGAGAGAGAGAGAGAGAGAGGAGAGAGAGAGAGGAGAGAGAGAGAGAGAGAGAGAGAGAGAGAGAGAGAGAGAACCTCTATCAAGGGGCATTATCATATGATGATATTAAAAGGGTGATTAGGATTGCCTAGCGTCGCAACTACAAAGGTCATTGACACTAGGCGGCGTCATAACTGCCAGGGTCACTGACGCCTCAAGGTTAGAATGAAAAGCAGTAAAGAAAAGAGTATTTAATCATCATATCATATCCCTGAAGACGGAGACGATTTTAGAACGTTCACGAGAGAATAATTTTTTCAACTCAAAAATGTCGGATTTTATAATGTAAATTTACATGAAATTAGACATCATTGAATTTTTATAGGCTTATTTTTGGAATTAGAATGACTTTCACTTATATAAAAAAAAAATATTTTCATAAACGATACCCAATTGTAGTTTTAATGAATATTTAACTGGATCAAGTTTAAAATTTTTTTTTCTGTACATTTCTCTAATTCCGCCTTAAGTCTCCGGACGAGTTCTTCAAGATTTCCTTTGGAACTCCGGAAGAAATTCGCTCGGAAGTGATTGATACAAGACTTCCTTCATTACTTTGAACATTAATTTCGTGCAGTAGATTTTAATTTATAGAAGCAAATATTTTGCTATTCGCTATTTTTCAATAGCAAATGGACATCATAAGTGAATTTTATACAAGCACACACACATACATACATATATATATATATATATATATATATATATATATATATATATATATATATATATATATATATTGTAACATTATTGCTTTAATTTTTCTAAATTATTTAAGTTTTTATAGATGTGTAAGGTTTATTATACTGTAGACTTATTGTTTACTTTTTTTTTTTGATAGTTTGTCTTTTCACTGGTGGTTATGTTAGTGTTTATAATGGACTAACGGCTGTTTTATATTTTCAAGTGGTGTGGATTACGTGGCTGCGCTCCTGCGTGAACGGAGTTTTGGAGGGGCTTTTTTTGAGGATGGTTCCTTAGTGTGTTTCTGAGCCTCCAACATTGAAGGGCACGACATTTGCTACTGGATTATATTTACTCCTCGCCATTGCAGAGCTACAGTGTGAAGCTATTTAGCTTTTTGGATATCCTTTCTCTGCAGCAAGGACCCAGATCATCTTAACATTTTGTGCACTGCCCTTGGTTCAGTAAAAGCCAAGGGGACCTCTCTGTCCCAAGGTAATAATATTTATGCCTATTTAAGTATCGCGATCACGACCTGTCAGCTGACGTCATTACTGGAGCTTGTGAAAGCCTTTCAATCAAACCAGCCATCGTCCACTAGATAGGGATATTTAGTTTGTATTTGTTAGGTTGTTCTCACTTTTCGTTGGCCTTCTCCTTTCTGGACCCTCTCTCCATTTAGTATGCATGTGTTGATGACCTTTCCGTAATTGTATAATTGTTTTCTTTTACAGGGAGTTAAGATTGAGTGTGTATCATTTATTAATGTATTATTGTGGTTCAGGTGTTATTTCTGTCTAGTTATTATGTATTTAAAATTAAGGAAATTTTGGTGGTATTTTCTTTGTCCCCTTGAGTTGACTTTGCACTCGTATTGATGTTTTGGTTACTATTCCACCTTCAGTGGATTTAGTACTGTATGATGGTGAATACTATTTGAAAAGTGTAGTGTTTTGTGTGGTGGTCAAAGCCAGCCATCACAAGTGGCGACCGTGACAGGTTTTGTTACCCTTCCCAGGGAATCCATTGAAAGCTTCTTTTTCAGGTCCTTGGAAAATTTTGAAAAAAGTAAGTGAAGTTAACTATTTAGTGGAGACACCTCAAAGAAGGAAACCTTTTCAACTGTGTCATGTAAATATGTTGAAAGCTTATATGGAACGGGAAAAATTCATTCCTGTAGCAACTATTGGGAACACGGTAGATTCTGAGAACAATAACCATTTTTCTTTTTCAGAGGGGGAGGGTATTGATGATAATTGTTTTAATGGATGTGAATGGCGGTCGGATAATAGAAAGTCTTTGGAAAAATTTTCGGGAGTAATTTCACATTTAGGTAAGGAAGAACAAAGGTCTTTGAAAAATTTAGTATCTAATTACAAAGAATTATTTTCGGATGTACCGGGTAGGACTTCGGTTCTTGAACATGATGTAGAGGTAGGTAGCGCCACTCCTGTGAAACAATCTCCTTACAGGTTGAATCCCTTCAAAAATGAGGTTGTAGCAAAGGAAGTGGATTATATGCTAAAACATGACCTAATTGAACCTAGTCAAAGTCCTTGGTCATCACCTGTTGTATTGGTCAAGAAATCCGACGGTGATTTCAGGTTATGTTTTTGATTACCGTAAGTTGAATGAGTTATCTAAATCTGATTGTTATCCATTACCTCGAATTGAGGATTGTATTGATCGAATGGGGAAGGCCAAATACATTAGCAAATTCGATTTGTTGAAAGGTTATTGGCAAGTTCCTCTTTCAAAGCGGGCAAGGGCCCCTGTCTGCTTTTGTAACACCACAGGGATTGTTTCAATGTAAAGTTATGCCGTTTGGTATGAAGAACGCGGCTGCTACCTTTCAGAGGTTAATGAATACTTTAGTCCATGGTTTAGAAGGATGTGTTGTGTATATTGATGATATTGTTATTTATAGCGATGATTGGGAAACCCATTTAAAACGTATTAGGGCACTATTTGAGGTGTTGAAAAAGGCAAATTTGGTAATTAATTTAAAGAAAAGCGATTTCGCAAAGGCGAAGGTGGTATATTTGGGTCATGAGGTTGGTAATGGTAAAGTTGCTCCTAAGCAGGCCAATATCGAAAGTATTGAAAATATGGTAGTCCCCTAAATGTAGGAGGGATGTCCGAAGATTCCTTGGTTTGAGTGGGGTACTACCGAAGGTTTGTTAGGAATTTTTCGGATATAGCCGATCCGTTAACAAATCTCTTGAGAAAGAATGTAGCATTTGTCTGGACGAATGAAACGCAAAGGGCTTTTGATAATTTAAAAAGTTTTAATTAATTTCCCTGTCTTGAGAGCTCCTGATTTTGACCTTCCTTTTTTCTCTTGCCACGGATGCAAGTGACGTTGGTGTAGGAGCGGTGTTGTTGCAGAATGACGAGCAGGGAGTTTCTCATCCTGTCGCATTCTTTTCAAAAAAATTGTCCTCCGCCCAACGTAGGTATTCAACTGTGGAGAAAGAGACACTTGCGTTAATATTCGCTATTAATCATTTTCAGGTTTATCTCTCCTCCTCAGATACACCTATTAAGGTCTTGACAGACCATAATCCCCTGACCTTCATCAGCAGATACAAAAATAAAAATCAACGATTGATGAGGTGGAGTCTCATGCTGCAAGAGTGGAATTTAGAATTTTCCCACATCCCAGGAAAAGATAATATTGTTGCCGATTTTCTCTCTCGCAGCGTTGAATATTAGTTGATTGACAGAGGGCTATGCAGTTATTAAAGGTAGTATCTGTATCGCTCTAATTATGGTGTGTGTGCTGTTGAAGGGGGCACGTAGTGAGTAGAAGTAAATGTATATTTAAGATTTATTAATCATGGTTTGTTTACAGAAGACTATAATGTTCTGGGTATATGATATAGGATCTTTAAGGTTAAAAGGTGAGGGTGATCACTGGTACTTTCCAATGATTGATTAATTAGATGGGTCATGGGCTCACGGGTCTGTAGCACAACACAGCCGTTTTTTAGGCGCTACAGGCTGGTGTATGAGTGGTACCCTAGACTGAGTTAAGGTTAATCTACTAAGGTTTAGAGGTGTCAGGTACGATAAGGTTTATAGTAAGCTAAGAAAAGAGATAGGCACTAATCTGGTATTCTGTATTTTCAGGC
This sequence comes from Palaemon carinicauda, assembly GCF_036898095.1. Taxonomy (NCBI): domain Eukaryota; kingdom Metazoa; phylum Arthropoda; class Malacostraca; order Decapoda; family Palaemonidae; genus Palaemon; species Palaemon carinicauda. Next base: position 126,840,209 of record NC_090744.1, on the reverse strand, counting down.
TAATAATTACGCTTCATCGAGTTTGTTTGTTTGTTTGCGCAGGGGAGTCTTGTGGTGGTCTTCTCTGTGTCGTTCGGTGTGTGTGTATGTATTGGACACTATGGTGATAAGTGTGATATATAACACTGAAATAGACAGTGGTTTTTGTGATCAACATTTATTGATAGTGAGTGATGTGTATCCCTGAAAATGAACAGTGTATTGAGTGTGGAAAAGGTTATAGCTTTTGGACTATAATTACAGAATCCGGTTGTTAGTGCAATGACTCTTAATTAAGTTTATTAACGATATGAGTGATGTGAAATTTTTAGGTTGGGTACCTATTTATCAGATGGTGATGTTTTGGTTTTCTGGTTTTGGAAAGTTTACTTGTGATTAATTTAGGTTTAAGATTTTTTTTTAGTATTGGTTATATATTGCTATCCTTGTGAGCTGCAAACCTTGGTACTTGCCCCCCTCTTTCCTTTTGTTTGTCATGTTTTTGCAGTTTGTTTAATATTTAATATTTTTGAGTGTTGGTTTAATATTTCATTATGTGATAACCTGTATGTTATAATTCAAATCACTTTGAAAAAAAAAAAAATTTTTTTGAATTTTTTTTTTTTTGGTTGGGTGAGGAGGTGTAACATTATTGCTTTAATTTTTCTAAATTATTTAAGTTTTTTATAGATGTATAAGGTTTATTATACTGTAGACTTATTGTTTACTTTTTTTTTTGATAGTTTGTCTTTTCACTGGTGGTTATGTTAGTGTTTATAATGGGACTAACGGCTGTTTTATATTTTCAAGTGGTGTGGGTTACGTGGCTGCGCTCCTGCGTGAACGGAGTTTTGGAGGGGCTTTTTTTGAGGATGGTTCCTTAGTGTGTTTCTGAGCCTCCAACATTGAAGGGCACGACATTTGCTACTGGATTATATTTACTCCTCGCCATTGCAGAGCTACATTGTGAAGCTATTTAGCTTTTTGGATATCCTTTCTCTGCAGCAAGGACCCAGATCATCTTAACATTTTGTGCACTGCCCTTGGTTCAGTAAAAGCCAAGGGGACCTCTCTGTCCCAAGGTAATAATATTTATGCCTATTTAAGTATCGCGATCACGACCTGTCAGCTGACGTCATTACTGGAGCTTGTGAAAGCCTTTCAATCAAACCAGCCATCGTCCACTAGATAGGGATATTTAGTTTGTATTTGTTAGGTTGTTCTCACTTTTCGTTGGCCTTCTCCTTTCTGGACCCTCTCTCCATTTAGTATGCATGTGTTGATGACCTTTCCGTAATTGTATAATTGTTTTCTTTTACAGGGAGTTAAGATTGAGTGTGTATCATTTATTAATGTATTATTGTGGTTCAGGTGTTATTTCTGTCTAGTTATTATGTATTTAAAATTAAGGAAATTTTGGTGGTATTTTCTTTGTCCCCTTGAGTTGACTTTGCACTCGTATTGATGTTTTGGTTTACTATTCCACCTTCAGTGGATTTAGTACTGTATGATGGTGAATACTATTTGAAAAGTGTAGTGTTTTGTGTGGTGGTCAAAGCCAGCCATCACAATATATATATTATATATATATGTATATATATATATATATATATATATATATATATATATACTAGATATCAGTCACAAAACGAAGACTGCTTAATTAGCAGACAGACCTTTTGATGAATATCAGCGTTTAATTCTACAGAAATATATTGAAATCACGAAAATTGAATTTCAAGAACTTTCTGTATTTTGAGTGAAAAACAACGTTGTTTTCATATGCTTATTCCAGTAAACTGAAAACATCTGCTAATGAATTATAGTTATAGAAAACTGTGCGCCCAGACATTATAATAAACTGCCAACTGAAATGAAGGACTTAAAGGGAGCAATTGAATTTAAGAAGAAACTAAAGACATTACTTTTCACAAGATCATATGATTTGGAAGATGCTACAATCAAAGAATTGTATAAGTTATAATGAAAATGTTTCGTCAGATGATTAATATGGACCCCCCCCGAGAAGTAGTTCACTCGACTTCAGTGGAGGGTTGGATTTAAACCCAAAACAAGTTAACAAGTAAGAAAGGAGTGCCGAAGAATGAGTAACCGATTAAAAACAAAACTAAAAGTGTTGATAGAGAACAGTGACTGTAATAAGCATGCTAACCCTGATTAGGTTTTGAATTTGCCAAGTAAACCTTTACAAGATAATGTTTATAGTGCACTAGGTTATGGATCTGTCTCTAAATACAGGTATGACGGGTTGCTATTTTACATGGTGGTGTGGTTGTAACATCAGAATCAACCTGCCGTCTGGAAAGGGAACAGTGCAGTAGATGTGAGGACTTTTCAGTGGATAGAAACTATCGACCGCAATAGTACAATATATACTAATGTCAAGTTGCCTTTGAACTATTTCACGTAAAGCAAATGAAGGGAGTAAAGTTTAGACCTTTCATAACACTTCTGGTCCCTATCGTGCATTCTAAATGTTTACATAACTTTTACCGAGTACTGATTAACAGCTATTTCAAGAATTGATTCTTCGGAATTTTAAGTTTCCCTTAAATGGTCAAAAGAAATAACGTATATATATATTATTCTACAGCAAGTACTCTATTATTATGAAACAATATATATATAAGTTAACATTTTTCAGGAATAATAACTAAAAGAGTAAATTACATCAGTTCCTAAATTTTGGACAATAAAACAAAAACTGCGTAACCCAGCAAGAATTTGTTGTTTTTCCAAATATAATCCAGGTTCCTCCCAGACACACACACACACACACAATCATATACACACTAGCCAAGGATTCTTTCCCAGAGGGGATTAATCTCCAGAATAACAGCCCAAAGCAATAAAATTCGTTATCACTAGAACACGAGAGAGAGAGAGAGAGGAGAGAGAGAGAGAGAGAGAGAGAGAGAGAGAGAGAGAGAGAGAGATGAAGGATGATAAACCATTCTAATACCGCCGATCAATCAAAAGGTATACACTATTTTCGATAACTAACTCCCAGATATTCAAATTATCAACAAAATCGGACTAAATTTCGTAAGGATAATATACCTGAAAGAAAAACAATGGTCGCAAAGAGAAACTATAGTTATTCAATATTATAAAAGTAAACAAATCAGGTCTGAAGGTTTCTTGATTAGTTGAGGATTTAGAGTTTTCTGGCATCCTGACATCGAAGGTCATTGACGCCGATATGATTTGTTTATAAAGAAGAAAAGGAAATTAAATTTAAATCCGTATAAGCAACGGTCCCTTTTTTTAAGTTAAATAGCTTTCAGATGGTCTGCTTCTGAAAATCTTCACCATATTTTACCTCATTTTCATAACAGTTTAATACTAACAAAAGACGGATAGGTTCTAAGATCCCCAGATGCACAAGGAGAATAATGGAATGCCTCTAAATGCATAAGCATTCCTTTGTATTTCATAATTTATGAGAAAAGAACAAATAAAGGATTCATAAACTAACATTCCATCATCACACTACAATTCATTCCGCAGTTGAGTGAACTTCAGTTGATCCAATTCAGGGAATAAAGTTTCAGTTAAATAGATGTTTATTCCTCTCCCAGTGTATCTCGAATAACTGTCTTCAATCAAACTATAACAAACAGTTACATTGATTTCATATTTGAAAATAAATATGGCATGTTATATAGTTTCTTTTCTTACACTCGTTACTACGAATAATAAATTTTCCAGCAATCGCCTTTCAAAAGTGAATCGATATTAGTCTTATCTATTCCATAATCGATGGAAAACGCACAGAAATAGAAGGTGATAAGTAATAACGAATCTCAAAGACGAAAGCCTTATTCATTAATACAACCGTAAATAAATTATTTCCCCAACTACTTGCCTCCTTTGAAGATTAAATCATTTATATTACACTCCATAATATTCCATAGTATATAAAACTACTTCATCAACACCTGAAATAAAAAAAAAAAAAGAATTATTTTTACAAAAATTCAACACATCCGGGAAACTAATCAAAGGAAGAAAGGAAAGGTCTTCTTGATTTGTTGCAAGTGGATGACTGTAAAAAGATATCCTGCAAGACTAAAGGAAA